>NW_025788933.1:0-49140 GCF_021130785.1 Homalodisca vitripennis
GCTTTGTAGAAAAGCATGATGCTGATGATGACTGTCTGGAGTAACACAGGTCCTTGTGCAGTTGTGTTGGGAATAGGGGTATGATTATGCAGAGCAGGGGAAGTTAAGATTTCCTCAGATTAAACAGTTTAAACTGGGTCACTAGAACAGAAAATCCTATTTCAATACAATGACAAAACGGGTATTATCGATATATCGGGATCCGACATAACGCAATGATTAGAGTTATTGAAAATTAACGGACAGACAGACCTTTTAAATTTTAACCCAAACAACTAGATAGAGTTCTTACCTTTGGGCCAAGAGAAAACATTATGTAACTGAGTGTTCAAGTCTCTGACCTTTCCTATTACGGCGGGGGAGCGGGAAGGCCCTATACCCGACAATGTATAAATTTACCAATTTTCAGGTATACATTTTTCCCTCAAGAATCTAATTGTGACTACGTACATGAAATTTTTACAACCGTAATTATATACACCTTATATTGAGTAATCACACATGCTGTTTTAACATTTCTTAACAAAGTTTACTATAGTTTTTTGAATTTTTGAAAAATAATGATTTTAAAAGTTTTAAATTTTCACATTACATTAATTTTTTTTTATAAAGGGTTTATATGTAAAACATGTTTACAGAGAACCTTCGATGTTAGCATGGTAATCTGTTGAATAATAGCCATCTTCAAAAGCTAACACAAAAATTTCAACTCTCTACCTCCAATAGTTTTTGAGAAAATGTACCTAAGTATTAAAAAAATATTAAAGTTACGGAGAATGAGCATTAGAAAGTCAAAACTCACCAATAATCTCAAACACAATCCCCTCCACCATAGGCTGGATCATCTGATTTTCTCTCTCTTCCTCCCCCCCCCTTTCACAACTCAAATTTTCTCTTTTTCTTCTGTATAACTCTTTATGGTAACCATGACATCATAAGGTAATTGGATTTTTAATGATTGTATGTGGTAATTATTAGCTTGTGAGCTTTGTTATTTACCCCGCCACCAAGGACTCATCTCCGACAGGAATATCAAGATTTATGGTTGTGGTATGAATCCGTCTGTTAGAGAATTTATTATGAAAAAATGTTCGCCCCATGACCATTTTTTTTTTCATTTGTTCCCCATGATCCTGACCCCAGCCCTTTTGATAGCTAAAACCATAAGTATTCCTATGCATTTTTGTAAAATTTCTTTTATCGGTTAGTCGGTTTCCTTCCACCCAAGCCTTTTTACCATCCGCTAACTTTGTCTTACCAGCTTTTTCTTTTTTCAATGCTCGAAAGCCGAGACACCCATATCTCTTTTTTTAACATGGTTGACGCACATCTAGTTTCCTGTACTAACTCACAATCATCTCCATAAGGTTTACTATCTGTTACCTTCTTGAAAACCATTGCTGTCTCCATCTCCTAGTAGGTTGTATACCGAACGCCTCGGTTAGTGGAATTTTGAAACACCTCGAGCGCTCCAGCCACTTCCATCCCTCCGCTGGTTCCAGAATAATTTTTGGTGCAAATGTGTACAGGCATTTTGTCTTTGTCCTTAGCTGTTGTACATGTCTGACAGTATTTAGACATCACAGAAACATCCAGAATCTTCCCAGTGTCAAAAGAAGTAACACTTACGAATCCGTTCAGAGATAAGTGGCCCCTTCGCTGCCATGACCCATCTAAACATACAGCCAAGTCGGTTTTATTACCTTCTTTATTTTCATTGACTGCCTCCCTTGTAGCAACCTCCATACTTTCCTTAGCAATTGCTTCAACAGTAGTTTTGAGCAGTTTAGTGTAGGTCTGAAACTTTTGTGGCGGTGGGGGCAGATTCATAAGTGCACAGAATATATCGCCTGCAGCTAGCCTACGTCCAATCGACCTCAGTGGGAATACTAACATAAGGTTTGTATTATACTTTCCATTATTTATTTCAGAACTGTAGAAACTAGTGGTATGAAAACAAAGGCCACATTCAAGTTCGACATTAGCAGCTAACCCATGTCTACTTTTGTCTGTGATACGCAGCTCGATGCAATTTACGCCATCGCAAGCACTTGCATTTTGTGAAACTTTTGATTGCATCACTTAGTAAATCTAAGTCCAAAAATAAAATTACCTTTTCCCTTGCACTCATACTTTACAGACTCACTAATAGGCCTTGATAATTTCTTGGATGAAGAACTTGGGGATTTGGTGGCCAGATTTATCATTGGCCTTGGTTTAGGGTTATGTTCAGCACTTGTAAACTGATTCCCTCTGTATTTGGGTTTAGGCTTTGTTTTGAACGACACTCTTCTCGGCATTTTCACTTCACACAAACTATCCACAACACTCCACTGCAAAATAAAATAACTATCTCGGATCTCAGTATAAAAACTGTTGAGAAAACAATATTTGTAAACAAAGATTGAAACTATAACAAAACAGAAAACCAATACAGTTCACTTTGTTGGTTTACTGTCAGCTGATTGCAGAAACACTCTTTTATTTGGCCTTTGGTGTACCAAAATAACATGACACACACTGAAAGTTACTTGCAAGGTATACTATATGAATGTAAGCTTAGTTCATAAGCGCCCGCCCACGCGCAAAGGGTAAAACATCTGACGTGACATGGCTTACAAAAATATTTATAGTAAGCTAAATAATCATCCCACGACCATTGAATCTTATATTTTCTTAAAGAAGACATTCCAAGGAACAATAAAAAAAATTAAAGTGAATTTGTAAAAAATAAAAAAAATGGCCTTCCCGCTCCCTTAAAGCAAATATGAGAATACAGATGGATAGAGAAACGGACGGATTGCTCTTTGGGCGTTTTAAAAACAAAATCAATAGGCATAGTTGATCTTAGTTTCCTCTAGTAGAGCAGTTCAGCGAGTGAGATCCCAAATTCTATGGGAGTTTGAACGATGTACTACTCGTAGAAGCCACGGATCGGGCACTTATTTTTCAATGTCCCCTTACATATCAATACTCCTCACTTAAATTGATCGTTGGATCGTGAAAAATGCGGACTCGATGTGGCTATACTAAAGTAACATGTCTAAGATTTTGAAAATTAGTCCTGCACACAGAGGTGTGTCTGTTTCTTAAAAACACATAAAATTGACTCCGACGATCTGTTTAGGGATAGGTGATGGGAACAACGGTTCTGCGGAATTCCCTCGATGTACTGGAACAACCTGGCAAGATTTTAACGGTCTCTTCACATTTTCGGCGAGTCCCGGTCCATTAAACGATCTGTCTGGCTCTTTCCAAGTACTTATTTATCCCAAAATTCCCTGAATGTATTTTAAATTTAACACAGAATTAAATAATTTGAGTAACTAATTCAAATATTATCTACGCTCATGATTTCCCCCCTTATTTACTTGTTGGACCCTTTTTGAGTTCCTACAGACTTACTAAAATTAGAGATGTAGCCTTGAAAATTGTAGACCAGATTACAACAAAATTCCTATGAACACTGAAGATTTTTATAAAGAATTAAACATTATTAATTACATAGCCCAAAATAATGGATATAAACCAAGCATGATTGATATATTAACGAAGAACTACAGAAAGAAAGAAAATAAGAAGAAAGAAGAAAGAGATATCAAATACATTCAATCATACTACCTTGGTAAACATTGTCAACAAAATTAACAAATCATTTTATAAACAAGGATATTAATTGGCTTTCAAAACCTCAAATAACCTTGGAATTCTAATAAAAAACAAAAGCAATTCAACAAACCAAAATCAAAATTCAAAAATTCAACAATAGTGGAGTATACAAATTAAATTGCAACGATTGTCAATCCAATATTGGACAAACCGGCCGATCCTTCAAAATTAGATTTAATGAACAAATAAAAACATTCAAAACATCGTCAAATTCGAAATATGCAGACCATTTAAATAACACCGGCCATACATACACTAACATCGAAAACAATCTTGAAATTTTACACACAAGCAAAAAAAGTCGCTTATTATCTACTTTAGAACATTTTGAAATCTACAAAAGTGCCAAAATTAATCATAATATATTATTAAATGACCAAAGATTTTATAAACAAAAAATGTATTATTCTATAGACTTTTAAACAATATACATTGATCACACATAAAATTAAATACAACAAATTTAGCCACCAAGGTGTGAAAAAAACACATGACAAATTGGTTTTAATTATTTATTTTCATAACTTAACCTTAGTACCTGAAGATGAAATCAAAGATTTCCAAATATATATAGTAACAAAAATAAAAGTTTACAAAAAAGTGTTAAAAGGTTTATTTATATTGTATTATACATATTACAAAATTATTTGTTTTAAAAACAATTGTAGCAAGTATTATCTTTAGTCGGGCAACTTTCAGGCTAATGTGTTCAGTAAAACTCGCCGGTGGGAAAAAGCACAATAGAAGTAGAGAGGTATTACTTGATGGTTTTCGGACAACGCTACTCCTACCCCAAGATTCTCGTCAGGTCTCCGTTAGATTCATTTCGCTATCGTTACTAACACCTTACTACTGTCTGACTTGACCTTGAAGTTTCTTTGACGGACGTACCAATTGAACTGCTTTGTTCAATGTTAACCCTCCTTTTAGTTAAAAACTTCTATCCCAGATACCTGTAATTAGATTTAGTAAGACCATTTCATTATTAAACACGGCTGTGACATTTTCCTAAAGCTCACTCACGATGATTTGAAATCCTAGGCAACTTATTTATTTCTCGCCTTTGTAAAAGCAATGTTATTTAATAAAAAGTATTTTTCTTAGTGGGAAAATAATTTTTGAACTTAGTAATGACGTCATCATACGTGATCTGTTGTAATTCAGACATACCTCAGCTTCCCAAGCGAGACAGTAAAGAAGTATGCTGATATTTTGCTGTTTCGGCTTATTTGAGAGTCCCGTCGAACTTCCTAACAAATGAGTTTGGTTCTTGAAAAATACAAAAAAATCAGGAGGTTTTACTTGATACTTCGTTTCAAAAAGACTTCTTTTTCATTCTTCACGGTTAACACAGAGCTGAACATATAACGTAGCAATGGTAGGAATGGTTGATTCAGTTGAATTTTGAGTTTAGGTCCAGTTTCACCTTCCTTTTATTGCAGCGTCTGGTATCTGACGCTGTCCACAGACTTGACTCCTGTAATCTGGAGTCATGTTCGTCTGAAGAGATCCAAAGAAAGTCGATGACGAAGAAGATTAAAAAAAAAAAACATTTAGATCGTTTCGTCATCAGAACAAACCTATAAATAGGTGAAGTGGTAGTCTCATTGTCTCATCAGGTATATAATTGAGTACATTACGATGTGATAGACACGATCTCTAAGCACGGTGGAGCAACCGAATTTTTTACACATAACGTAGCTATGGTAGAAAAGATCCAAAGAAAGTCGACGACTAGAAGCTCAAAACGAAACATTTACATATTTTCAACATTACATTACATTGCTCTTTTAACATTTCAGGCGTAAAATTTTGTCATTACCGAGTAAATATCTTCAAATAATATATGGAAATATACATAGTTAAGGCATAAAATAACCTCTTGATATAATCAAAAACAACTCACATCAAATCAAAACATATCACTGCCTTATTAATAGTGAGATTGATTAATAAGTCGAATATCTAAATAGAGCTCCCCTCACAGTTAGATAATAATTTACTTAGATTTTAGGTTTTTATATTTTCAGGAAGCTTTTAAACTTTCGAACGGTTAGCATTTCTATTTTCAAGTACTAATAAAATTAAATGAATGGTTATAAGGATGAAAGAGGCTTTGTACTTACGTACAATAGTATATAACAATTCCATTATTGGATAAAATTGCAGCCACAATTTCGTTCCGATAACGAGTATCGTTGTAATGGGCTTAATGGATCGACTGTGTTCTACCGGATAATCCGTGGGAGAGGAACATAATTTCCTACTTCCGCATGAATGGCTAATGTAGCGAGTATGGAACTATTATGGCATGATTCATTAGCGTAATCATAGTTGTAATTCATAGTAAATGTCTCTATTCTTTCTGTATTTGGGAGACGGCAACGAACCCATATACTATGACATCAGACTCAAATATAACTACTGATCACGCAGATCAATTACACGCAGATATAACTACTGATCAATTACACTTTTAACTACGATTATACAGTAAACATAACTCAGAGCATAAGCATGGTGAAACATACACTTCATTGATTTTTTACGTTTATTAAAATAATAACTAAAACCAAAAGTTTAATCTTATGCTAGCTATATTTTCATTGTGCATGATGACTAGTTACTAGTTTTTGTACTATTGTACTATTGTGCACTAGTTGTAATTCATGTTTGTAGTATTAATGTTTGTATTCTTTCTGTATAAGAAGATGGCAACGATCTATATATAACGTCAGACTCAAATATAACTACTGATCACGCAGATTGCACTTATAACTATGATTACACAGCAAATAAAAATCAGAGCATAAACCTGGTAAAATATACACTTAATTTATTTTTCCGTTTATTAAAATAATAACTACCAAAGTTTAATCTTATGCTAGTTATATTTCATTGTGCATGAGTAAATACCATTGTTTTTTTGTAATTAGAACATTATTTGTACAAAAAAGCATTTTTTCGGGAAGAAACTGTCGGGGATTGTCAGTTTAAATAAATCTGGTTCTCCTTCATTTCATAGAGAAGGAGAATTAAAAAGTTCACTGATTAAAAAATGACATGTAATTAGTGATATCAAATTTATCGATTTCAGAGAAGATTATAAGTTGTATTTGCAAAAATAAGTACAAATATTTGTATAGACTGGCCATTAAATGTATAGCAATGTGTGCTCAAATGACAACCATCTCACCCGTAGGTTAACAATTTAGGTGTTCGACCTATACGTACAATTAACAATAGGCACGCTCATTTATAATGTTAGTAATTCATGAATTATTTGTTTGAAATATAACATTGACGATGGTAATTTTAAAAAAAGAACAAGATTTAAGACCTTAGCCGTTATATGTTTACAAAAGCAAAACATTACGTTTCAAGGATTAGAATCCATCCTGCTCTCTCCAGAAATCTTAAAAAAATGTTATGCAAGCAAATTTAGCCAAAAATTAATTTGTACTTGCACAACTGTACGGTTAAGTTCCGATAAGTGAAAAATAATATCTCAGAGAACTAAATAAAACTATTAGCAACATTGTTTGTTTCTGCCACTACTAAGATGAAAATTAGGTAACACTAAAAGACAAATCTTCCATTGTCAGTTTTGGAAAAAGGAACTTTGCCTGCGTGTGTAATAATTGTTTAATAAAATTGTAACTATTTCGTTAGAAAATAAGGCTGTTTTTGTTTGTTTGCATCTATTTGAGTGCCAGCGTCGTAGCTCACCACAAACATGAAATATTTAACAATGAGCACACTCCAGGACTAAGAGGCAATAATCAGCACAAGATGTCTAATTTTTCGTGTACCCCCCCCTTTTTTTGTTTCGCATGTGTTTGACAGCCAGTGTCGTAGCTCACCACAAACACGAATATTTAACAATGAGCACACTCCAGGACTAAGAGGCAATAATCAGCACAAGATGTCTACTTTTCGTGTACCCCCCTTTTTTTGTTTCGCATGTGTTTGAAAGCCAGTGTCGTAGCTCACCACAAACATGAATATTTAACAATGAGCACACTCCAGGACTAAGAGGCAATAATCAGCACAAGATGTCTACTTTTCGTGTACCCCTCCTTTTTTTGTTTCGCATGTGTTTGACAGCCAGTGTAGTAGCTCACCACAAACATGAATATTTAACAATGAGCACACTCCAGGACTAAGAGTCAATAATCAGCACAAGATGTCTACTTTTCGTGTACCCCTCCTTTTTTTTGTTTCGCATGTGTTTGACAGCCAGTGTCGTAGCTCACAGCAAACATGAATGTCCACTCCAGGAGTAAGTGGGAATGTTCAGCACAAGATAAGTCTCCTTGTCGTGTACCCCTTTTTTGTGTGTTTCGCGCGTGTTTGAGAGCCAGCGTCGTAGCTCACAGCAAACATGAATATTTAACAATGAACACACACTCCAGGAGTAAGTGGGAATGTTGAGAACAACATAAGTCTTTCTGTCGTGTTTCCCTCTTTTGTGTTTTTCGCGCGTGTTTGAGAGCCAGCGTCGTAGCTCACAGCAAACATGAATATTTAACAATGAACACACTCCAGGAGTAAGTGGGAATGTTCAGCACAAGATAAGAATCCTTGACGTTTACCCCTATTTTGTGTTTTTCACGCATGTTTGAGAGCTAGCGTCGTAACTCACAGAAAACATGAATGTTTAACAATGAACACACTCCAGGAGTAAGCGGGAATGTTGAGCACAATATAAGTCTCCTTGTCGTGTACCCCTTTTTGTGTATTTCGCACGCGTTTGAGATCCAACGTCGTAGCTCACAGCAAACATGAATATTTAACAATGAACACACTCCAGGAGTAAGTGGGAATGTTTGAGCACAATATAAGTCTCCTTGTCGTGTACCCCTTTTTGTGTATTTCGCACGCGTTTGAGATCCAACGTCGTAGCTCACAGCAAACATGAATATTTAACAATGAACACACTCCAGGAGAAAGTGGGAATAATGAGCACAAGATAAGTCTCCTTGTCGTGTCTCCCTGTTTTGTGTATTTCGCACGCGTTTGAGATCCAACGTCGTAGCTCACAGCAAACATGAATATTTAACAATGAACACACTCCAGGAGTAAGTGGGAATGTTCAGCACAAGATAAGTCTCCTTGTCGTGTACCCCTTTTTGTGTATTTCGCACGCGTTTGAGATCCAACGTCGTAGCTCACAGCAAACATGAATATTTAACAATGACCACACTCCAGGAGTAAGTGGGAATGTTGAGCACAAGATAAGTATCCTTGTCGTGTCTCCCTGTTTTGTGTATTTCGCACGCGTTTGAGATCCAACGTCGTAGCTCACAGCAAACATGAATATTTAACAATGAAACACACTCCAGGAGTAAGTGGGAATGTTGAGCACAAGATAAGTCTCCTTGTCGTGTCTCCCTGTTTTTTGTATTTCGCACGCGTTTGAGATCCAACGTCGTAGCTCACAGCAAACATGAATATTTAACAATGAACACACTCCAGGAGTAAGTAGGAATGTTGAGCACAATATAAGTCTCCTTGTCGTGTACCCCTTTTTGTGTGTTTCGCGCGTGTTTGAGAGCCAGCGTCGTAGGTCACAGCATACCTGAATATTTAACAATGAACACACTCCAGGACTAAGTGTCAATGTTCAGTGCAAGATAAGAATCCTTGACGTTTACCCCTATTTTGTGTTTTTCACGCATGTTTGAGAGCTAGCGTCGTAGCTCACAGAAAACATGAATATTTAACAATGAACACACTCCAGGAGTAAGTGGGAATGTTCAGTACAATATAAGTCTCCTTGTCGTGTACCCCTTTTTTGTGTGCTTCGCGCGTGTTTGAGAGCCAGCGTCGTAGCTCACAGCAAGGATGAATATTTAACAATGAACACACTCCAGCACTAAGTGGCAATGTTCAGCACAAGATAAGTCACCTTGTCTTGTACCCCTATTTTGTGTTTCGCACGTGTTTGAGAGCCAGTGTCGTAGCTCACCACAAACCTGAATATTTAACAATGAGCATACTCCAGGACTAAGAGGCAATAATCAGCACAAGATGTCTACTTTTCGTGTACCCCTCCTTTTTTTGTTTCGCATGTGATTGACAGCCAGTGTAGTAGCTCACTACAAACATGAATATTTTAACAATGAGCACACTCCAGGACTAAGAGGCAATAATCAGCATAAGATGTCTACTTTTCGTGTACCCCTCCTTTTTTTTGTTTCGCATGTGATTGACAGCCAGTGTCGTAGCTCACAGCAAACATTAATGTCCACTCCAGGAGTAAGTGGGAATGTTCAGCACAAGATAAGTCTCCTTGTCGTGTACTCCTTTTTTGTGTGTTTCGCGCGTGTTTGAGAGCCAGCGTCGTAGCTCACAGCAAACATGAATGTTTAACAATGAGCACACTCCAGGACTAAGAGGCAATAATCAGCACAAGATGTCTACTTTTCGTGTACCCCCCTTTTTTTGTTTCGCATGTGTTTGACAGCCAGTGTCGTAGCTCACCACAAACATGAATATTTAACAATGAACACACTCCAGGAGTAAGTGGGAATGTTCAGCACATGATAAGAATCCTTGACGTTTACCCCTTTTTTGAGTGTTTCGCACGTGTTTGAGAGCCAACGTTATAGCTCACAGCAAAGATGAATGTTTAACAATGAACACACTCCAGGAGTAAGCGGGAATGTTGAGCACAAGATAAGTCTCCTTGTCGTGTACCCCTTTATGTGTGTTTCGCGCGTGTTTGAGAGCCAGCGTCGTAGCTCACAGCATACATGAATATTTAACAATGAACACACTCCAGGACTAAGAGGCAATAATCAGCACAAGATGTCTACTTTTCGTGTACCCCTCCTTTTTTTTTGTTTCGCATGTGTTTGACAGCTAGTGTCGTAGCTCACAGCAAACATGAATGTCCACTCCAGGAGTAAGTGGGAATGTTCAGCACAAGATAAGTCTCCTTGTCGTGTACCCCTTTTTTGTGTGTTTCGCGCGTGTTTGAGAGCCAGCGTCGTAACTCACAGAAAACATGAATGTTTAACAATGAACACACTCCAGGACTAAGAGGCAATAATCAGCACAAGATGTCTACTTTTCGTGTACGCCCCCTTTTTTTGTTTCGCATGTGTTTGACAGCCAGTGTCGTAGCTCACCACAAACATGAATATTTAACAATGAACACACTCCAGGAGTAAGTGGGAATGTTGAGCACAATATAAGTCTCCTTGTCATGTACCCCTTTTTGTGTATTTCGCACGCGTTTGAGATCCAACGTCGTAGCTCACCACAAACATGAATATTTAACAATGAACACACTCCAGGAGTAAGTGGGAATGTTCATCACAAGATAAGTCTCCTTGTCGTGTACCCCTTTTTTGTGTATTTCGCACGCGTTTGAGATCCAACGTCGTAGCTCACAGCAAACATGAATATTTAACAATGAACACACTCCAGGAGTAAGTGGGAATGTTGAGCACAAGATAAGTCTCCTTGTCGTGTCTCCCTGTTTTGTGTATTTCGCACGCGTTTGAGATCCAACGTCGTAGCTCACAGCAAACATTGAATATTTAAACAATGAACACACTCCAGGAGTAAGTGGGAATGTTGAGCACAAGATAAGTCTCCTTGTCGTGTCTCCCTGTTTTTGTGTATTTCGCACGCGTTTGAGATCCAACGTCGTAGCTCACAGCAAACATGAATATTTAACAATGAACACACTCCAGGAGTAAGTGGGAATGTTGAGCACAATATAAGTCTCCTTGTCGTGTACCCCTTTTTGTGTGTTTCGCGCGTGTTTGAGAGCCAGCGTCGTAGCTCACAGCATACATGAATATTTAACAATGAACACACTCCAGGAGTAAGTGGGAATGTTCAGCACAATATAAGTCTCCTTGTCGTGTACCCCTGTTTTGTGTGTTTCGCGCGTGTTTGAGAGCCAGCGTCGTAGCTCACAGCAAACATGAATATTTAACAATGAACACACTCCAGGACTAAGTGTCAATGTTCAGTGCAAGATAAGAATCCTTGACGTTTACCCCTATTTTGTGTTTTTCACGCATGTTTGAGAGCTAGCGTCGTAACTCACAGAAAACATGAATATTTAACAATGAACACACTCCAGGACTAAGTGTCAATGTTCAGTGCAAGATAAGAATCCTTGACGTTTACCCCTATTTTGTGTTTTTCACGCATGTTTGAGAGCTAGCGTCGTAACTCACAGAAAACATGAATATTTAACAATGAACACACTCCAGGAGTAAGTGGGAATGTTCAGTACAATATAAGTTTCCTTGTCGTGTACCCCTTTTTTGTGTGCTTCGCGCGTGTTTGAGAGCCAGCGTCGTAGCTCACAGCAAGCATGAATATTTAACAATGAACACACTCCAGGACTAAGTGGCAATGTTCAGTGCAAGATAAGTCACCTTGTCTTGTACCCCTATTTTGTGTTTCGCACGTGTTTTGAGAGCCAGCGTCGTAGCTCACAGCAAGCATGAATATTTAAACAATGAACACACTCCAGGACTAAGTGGCAATGTTCAGCACAAGGTAAGTCATCTTGTCTTGTACCCCTATTTTGTGTTTCGCACGTGTTTGAGAGCCAGCGTCGTAGCTCACAGCAAGCATGAATATTTAACAATGAACACACTCCAGGACTAAGTGGCAATGTTCAGCACAAGATAAGTCACCTTGTCTTGTACCCCAGTTTTGTGTCTGTATGTAACCCCTTAATGTTTGGTTCCACTAAATTTGGTTTCTCTATAATTTTAAATACTAGAAATTAATTGCTCATAAAGAATCTAGATTAAATATCTTATCGGGAGTTTTTAAACGCCTTTCATGGTAAATGGCTTGTAATATATAAATGTATAATAATTATTATTTAGGAGTAATGGTGCTTGTGTTTTGTTTCGTTGTTTACTGGTACAAGTATATAAATTATTACGCAATTACAAACTTTCATATTTATTAATATTGGAGAGCTTCAATAGCTGAAATGAACAAGCACTATTTCCCTAGGAGAAGGGTTTTGATACTATATCTTTTATGCACTGCGTTATACATGAATTATAAAAGTCTAAACACGTTAAAAACCCTCTGTTTTAAATTTGAATTGAACTATGTGATTATATCATAAAAGCATGTTATAATATTTTAAGTTTCATAACTAATGCTATGAGTATAAATTTATGACATTTAATTCACACATTATTACAGTTGAAGGTTTTACATTTTCAATCCAGCTAAAGTGTTGCATAAGATGAGGGTGTATATTCCCGGTAGGAATGGTAGCAGTAGGACAAAATATGGGTTTAAAATACCATCAAATCTAATGTAAAACGGTTGATGTGGTACAAGAAAAGTCAAACATAACAATTACAGTTTATTTTGATAAGTAATGCATTAACATTTAATTCTTTAATTTTGAAATTTATTAAGCAAACACACATTATAAGAAAAAGAAAATACATTTTTAAATCTTTCACAGAGGTTATGAATCTGTAAATAAAGCTTTCACAAAGCCTTTAGTTAAGCATATTCCATCACTCTGACGCAATACATCACTCGATAATTGAAGCTCTGTCCTAACCAATTTAGTGTTTTAAAATTGAGTCTTAAAAGCTATGATGGTAATTTATAATGTTCACTTTATAGACGTTTCTTAAGAAACTGGTTTTTGTTGTATCTAATGCCAAAATGAAGTTTGGTCACTAGTCGGTAGAACATAAAAATGTAATGTAATACACTTGTATACATTTAATTATAACCGGAAATATATTATGAAAGTCGCACACAAATCTTTCAATATTACGAGGAGCATCCGGAAAGTAAGAGCCGTTTTTGCGGTAACTATTGGAGCGGCGATCGCAATGCGCATGCGCGCCTACGCCCGGCATGCCTTGCGTACGAAATGACGCAATTGGCAGTTAAAAATCATTGTATTCTATTGTGTGCTGTTTACTTTGCGAATTTAAGGTGTTCAAAATAATTTATCAATCCGCCGACTGCGAAATACGATCAGTTAGTTATCCGGCTTTGACAACAAGGACCGTTCCAGGAGCGGATACTCAGATAAGGGATGGTGAAGTGTACGGCTCTAATATGATGAGTGACAGCAAGTGCGGAAGTGGGTGAGAAATTTCATCGTAGACATTAAAAAATTTCCACGATGAACCGCGATCTGGCTGGCCAAACGAACAATCTCAACACGTAAAGTTAAGGCAACCGTGTTTTGGGATAGACATTGAATATTGTTTGTCGAGTTTGTGGAACAAGGAAGAACAATAAATGCAGCCGTTTATTGTGATACACTGACTAAACTTTTACGTGCAATACAGAATAAGCGAACGTGGTCTATTGACATCTGGTGTTCTATTTTTACATGACAACGCCACATCCCACTCTGCCATCCAAACCCAAAATCTCATCAGATCATTTGGTTTTGTACAGGTTGAACACCCGCCTTACAGCCCGGACTTGGCGCCTATGGATTTTCTCTTGTTTCGTTTACTCACCTAAAGGGGTTCTCAGCGTAAAGTGCTTCAGCACTGATGACAAGATGAAGGAAGAAGTTAAAGATTAGTTATCCTTACAGGCAGCAGACTTTTTTTGACGTCGGCATTCAAAAGCTTGTAGAACGAAATGACAGGTGTTTAAACAAAAATGGAAACTATTTTGAAATATAAAAAAATGTGTTAGGAATGAAATAAAACAACTTTTAACGTGTTGATATTTTTTTAAAGAAAACGGACTTTACTTTCCGGATGACCTGAGTATTTCCACTCCATTATAATTGTAAAATTACGTATTGTTTTTTGTCCAATACTTGGAGATCTGTGATATATATTTCTTATATTTTAATATATTGCGTAGTAGTTGTTTATTTAAAAAATAAGCTTTTCCAGTTCCTTCCAATTTAAAGTTGTTTCAAAAACTGTAGTATTTTTACTTCATTTAATATTTACAAATAAAAAATAAGCTATCATGAGGATCAAGTGTAATATTGATGGTAACTCCCAAGAACCTAAATGCTGCTTGAAGATCTTCAGTCCCGGTTATTCTTATCCTGGATATCCTCTAAAATCTTTCAGGACGGAAAATATACCAGTAACATATCTAAACCACTTTTGGAGCCACCCAAACTTTAAGTCTCGAAGCCGAGCATTCTCCATAGGCCTCGTAGACATTCCTTAGCAGCTTTGTCAGATGGGACTTTGCGCCCATCCGACTCATTAGCTCTTATTAGTGCTCATTACTAATTAGGGCCCACTTAGCGATAGTGTTCTTCCGGGTCTCAGAATGTTTTCTCTCATTTCTGACTCCAGCGTTGGCAAAATATGGGAACTTTTGGTAGCGTGAATGTATACTCCATTTCACTCAAGATAATTCGTTCCAGGTTCCAGATACCAAACCTTTTTACTTAATTGCAATTTACGATTGATTATTGTCATATTAAAACAAAAATATTCCCTATATATTAAATATTTCCAAACGTCGCCCTTCTCCGGGTGGATAACTAGGGGATAAGTCAGACATAGTGCAGGTAACTATGTGGTAACATCAGTAGGTAACTGTGTGGTAACATCTGTAGGTTAATATTTGGTAACATCTGTAGGTAACTATGTGGTAACATCTGCAGGTAACTACGTGGTAACATCTGCAGGTAATTATTTGGTAACATCTGCAGGTAACTACGTGGTAACAATTGCAGGTAACTACGTGGTAACATCTGCAGGTAACTATGATGTAACATCTGCAGGTAACTATGATGTAACATCTGCAGGTAAACTATGATGTCACATCTGCAGGTAACTATGATGTAACATCTGCAGGTAAACTACGTGGTAACATCTGCAGGTAACTGTGTTCCGTGATGCTCTCAGTCAATCGGTGGCGTATCTAGAGTAAACAAAATACGCGACTGTGTATAGATTCCTAATTGAACATTAGATTTTTTCTTGATTGATGTCGTATCAACTTCCTTCTCTACATTATACCGTAAACATAATCCAAATGTAGCTTTTACTAACGCTAATACTCAATTAAATATTTATACCCAATTACCTATTACAAATAAATAATACAAACAATAGCGATATATATAAAGACAGCCCGTTTCGTATATTATATATTACAAATAATATACTTTATATCTGTTTGTATGAACGTATTTGATTTATGTATTATTAGATTAGTAGATATGAATATGCCGGTTCTAGACCACTTTTGGGACAGACAGAAAATCAAGGGAAAATACTGTTTAAAGGACAATAAACGAATCTGTTAAAATCAAACAGTATGGCGGTTCTGGACCACTTTTGGGACAGCCCAAAAATCAATACAAATACTGTTCAATACACCATAAATATGTAAAAACAAGATAATAATATGGCGGTTTCTGGACCACTTTTGGGACAGCCCAAAAATCAATACAAATACTGTTCAATACACCATAAATATGTAAAAACAATTCACAATACAATTTACTTAAATAAACTATGGTAAAACTGTATTCAAGCAATTTTTCATGACAGTATGACAACATAAATTGTGGAATTTATAATACTCGAATGTTGAATAACCGAATCTATAGCTGTTTTACTGTTCAATGTTTGCTTCTACATTTATAAGCTGTTTTAATGAAAAAATCAAAAAATCTTAATAAAAAATCTTTATTCTACAAAGTTAATTGTAACACAGTCTTTATCTTTAATAGTCTTCTTTCCAGTAACAACCAAGTGTAATTTTTCATTTTTGTTTAATTCTTTAATCTTTTTCTCATCCAAAAACAGTCAAAAATCTGTTCGGCAAGTGTACTTTACAATCTTCCAACTCGGCAATTATTGTAAACCCGAATTTATCTTTCATTTTCTCCAAATTCAAGATTCTATATCTCTTTTTTTCTTCCAATTCCACTAATTTCTTATATTCTTTGAATCTTAGTTCACCAACCTTATTCAACTCTTGTAACAGCGCCGCCATTTATTATAGAAAAATCTTTTAACTAAATTGAGTTAAAAGATTTTTCTATTAATAAATAGAACAATCTGAAAACATTTGACCAGAAATTGTGCTGATTTGTGTCAAAAATCACTACTTCTCAAAATTTAATTTTTACAAATTTTTGCTCTTTAAATAGAACAATCTGAAAACATTTGACCAGAAATTGTGCTGATTTGTGTCAAGTTGTCACAAAAATCACCACTTCTCAAAATTTTAGTTTACAAATTTTTGCTCTTTAAATATGGAGCGGAAAAAGATAGAGTGCCCATACTGCAAAAAAGACATTTTTGAACATCACTATACTCGTCATTACAATTCGAAAAATCATTTGAAGAACAAAGAAATTTATAATAAAGAACTAAATTATTTGAGGACTTGGGCTAAAGAGAATCAAATCAATGGTCACGAAAAGATGTACAATATAGAAAAATTGCGTGAATTAAAGAAAAGCTTTAAGGAAGATAAAAAAGATCTCAATCTATTTAATGATGAAAAAATTCAATCAATCGCTGAAAAATTGTCCTTAGAAACAAACGATAAAACTAAGTCTGAAATGATCGAAGAAATTGACAAAACTCTTAACGAAAAACCTAAAAATATCATTGATGTAGAAGTTTTATCCTCAATACACGGTCTTTTCAAGCAATACATTTTAACGAATTTAAACGATAAGTTCATGTCAATTTACAAATATCTATCAATTATGAGGCCAGAGATTAAAAGTTTAATCGAAAAATTTCAAGAAACCGTTAAAAATATGAAGGGCTATCTCTCTTTAGAATGCGAATACGAACGAACTTTAGTGAACGGTGAAACACAAACTTGTCCAATGTACTTTACTATAAAAGCAGACGAAATCTTCGACGTAAAACGACTTTATTACTAAGCAATTTAATAAATTAACACATCGAGAACAGACAAATCATCCAAAATAAGGGCTCTGGTTGGACATTAAAACGTTGTAAACAACTGATTTTGAGCCTTAATAAACATGAATTTTATGAACGCAGGATCATATATCGATTTACCAAAGGAAATCAAAGATAAAAAAGCTTGTGTAAATATCAAAAATAAAGATGATTATTGCTTTATTTACTCTATCCGATGCGCTATTGAAAAACCCGAGACTCATGTTGACAGAGCAAAACAATACGAAAAATTCGTGAACGATGAGATATTTTCTGGATTCGACTATCCTATGTCTTTAAAAGATATACAATTATTTGAAAAACGAAGCAGCAAAGCAAAGTACAAGTATCCGAAAATGTCTGTAAATGTCTATACTTTTGATGAAAAACTACACATAGTACCGTTGCAAATTTCAGAAGTTTATGACGCCAAGTTAGAAGTTGATTTATTGTATGTTAAACAAGATGATAAATCCCATTATGTTTTGATAACAGATTTAAGTAGATTAGCGAGTTCACAGATATCAAAAAATGCTCACAAGACGTTCTTGTGTCGAAGATGTTTAAGCCATTTCTACAAATATAGTGCTTTATCAGATCATTTAGAAATTTGTAAGCAACATGAAGTTTGCAAACCAATTATGCCGTTTCCGGGTCAAACAACTAAATTTACCAATTACCAAAAGAAATTTAGCCATCCGTACGTTATTTATATGGATTTTGAAAGCATATTAGAGAAGATTCCCACATGCAAAAACAATCCGCAAAAATCGACTACAACCAAGATTCAGAAGCATATTCCTTATGGTTTTACTCTATATTTAGTGTCTAATGTGACCAATCGTATGTACAAGCCGATATGTTATCGAGCAAAAAATGAAGAAGAGTTGCCGAACGTTCCTACAAAATTGTTTGAAGAGCTCAATAAATTATCGAAGTACATAGCTAAAAAATATAATTCAAAGAACATGAAGCCCATGAAATTGACTGACGAAGAAGAAATTTCGTATCAAAATTCAAATCTTTGCCACATTTGTGAAGAAATATCGTATCAAGACACTGAAAAAACTTTAGGGTTTTTACCAGATAATTGGAGTTCTGCTTATGATGCATTCAAAAAATGCAGAGATCACTGTCATTTGACTGGAAAATTTCGAGGTGCAGCTCATAAAATTTGTAATCTGAATTTGAAATTTCCTCAGAATATTCCCGTTTTCTGTCACAATATGTCTAATTACGATACGCATTTGTACATAAAAGAATTGGCAAAACAATACGGTAATGTTGATTTGATTGCAAACACCGATGAACGATATATAAATTACTCTGTAAATTCTGGATACGGGTATGAGTTTGATGGTGACAAACCTAGAAAGTTCATAAAATTCTCTTTCGTGGACACATTTAGATTCATGGCCTCGTCTATTGAAAAATTAGCGAAAAATCTAAAGAGAGAAGACTTCAAACATACAAATCATTTTATACAAGATGGAAGAATATTGAATGAGATAATAGAAAGACAGCCAAATGACGACGACGAGATTTTTTAAAATTCTATCTGGAAAAGGAATATTTCCCTATGAATTTATCGACAGTATTGAAAAACTTGATTACACAGAAGAATTGAGAATTCAAGATTTCTATTCCCTTTTGACAGACGAGAGCATATCTGAGAAAGATTTTCAACACTACTTAAATGTTTGGAACAAATTAAAAGAGAAAAATCTAGGAAATTACTCTGATCTCTATAACATTCAAGATGTTCTATTGCTCGCTGATATCTTTGAAAATTTTAGGAATATTTGTTTGAATTGCTATAAGCTTGATCCAGCACACTATCTGACTGCTCCTAGTCTTGCTTGGGATGCTATGTTAAAATTAACGAAAATAGAATTACAATTGATTAGTGATTATAATATGTATTTGATGATTGAAAAAGGCATTCGTGGAGGTATTTCTCAATGTATTAAGCGATATGTTAAAGCAAATAACAAATATTTGAAAGATTTTGATAAGACAAAGCCCGAAAACTATTTACTCTATCTCGATGCAAACAACCTTTATGGGTATGGTCTTATGCAAAAACTGCCGTTTAGTGATATCAAGTGGATGGATCCTAAAACGTATACAAAAGAAGAGTGGCAAGAAACAATTTTAGAACTCACTGGCGACGAAGATTATGGCTATATTCTCGAAGTCGATCTTGGATATCCAACAAATTTACACGAACATCACAAGGATTTACCTCTTGCTCCAGAACATTTTAAAAACAAACTTTGCACAACTCTACTGGATAAAACTGAATACGTTGTTCATTCGAGAAATTTGAAGTTCTATTTGGAACAAGGTATGATTTTGAAACATGTGAATAGAGTTATTGCATTCGATCAGAAGCCTTTTATGAAAGAGTACATTGATTTTAACACAAACATGAGAACCAAAGCTACAAGCGACTTTGAAAAGGACTTTTATAAGCTGATGAACAACTCAGTGTTTGGAAAATCTATGGAAAATGTGAGAAACAGATGTGATATTAAGCTTGGAAATGAAGAATTTTTCAATGAAACAAGCTAAGAAAACAAATTTCAAATGCTTTAACATCTTTGACGACAACTGTATAGCGAGTCACATGTACAAACAAAAGGTTAAATTTAACAAACCGATTTACATAGGATTTTCAGTTCTCGACCTCTCAAAATTGCTAATGTACGAGTTTTATTACAACAAAATTAAAGAAGTTTGATCCAGATTTGAATCTGTGTTTACATGGATACAGACAGTTATTTTCTAGAATTGAAACGAGATCCTTTTAAAATTATTAAAGAAAATATAGATGACTTTGATACAAGTGATTATCCAAAAGATCATGAATGTTTTCACTACTAAAAATAAGAAGGTAATAGGGAAATTCAAAGATGAGTTTAAATAGCGAAGTTTTAGAAGAATTTTGTGGTTTAAGGTCTAAGATGTACTCGTACAAATATCTAGATAAAAACCCAGTTAGGTGTAAAGGGATTAAGAGAAGCGTTGTAAATAAAACAATAAATATCGAAAACTTGAAGAGATGTTTGTTCGAAGATAAAGAAGAATTTAGGGAGATGACTGTAATAAAAAGCTATAAACATGAATTGTATACCATCACCATAAACAAGCTGGCACTGAACGCTAAAGATGATAAGAGAATTGTCCTAGAAAATAAGATCGATACAGTACCGTATGGATATAAAGGCGAAGCAAAATCTGATATATTAGACGAATTAAATAAACTTGGAAACTTTGAAAATTGAGAAATAACCGGAAGTTTTACGAATATGAATTGAAAAAAGTCAAAGCTGTAATTTTTTCTATATAAATGGAGGCCCAAAAGAAATGTATAAAGTGTCAAGAATTTAAAGATTTGTCAAAGTTTTTTCAAGATAAGACTAGAAAAGATGGATTATGCTATTATTGTAAGGATTGTAATAAGAAATATAGAAAAGAATTATATGATAAAATGGAAAAATTAACTTTAGAAGAGAAAGAGTGCACACGGTGTAAAAAGGTTAAGAATATTTCAGAATTTTATAATCTCCATTATAGTAAAGACAACAAACAAGCATATTGTAAAGATTGTGCTAAACAAATCTTTGCTAGACCAGTTCTTTGCGTATGCGGAAGAGAAATTCAACATTTCTATAGTCTTAAAAGACATTTACAAACAAACTATCATAATTCGAATGTTTAACATTTTCATCGTGTAATTTAGATATTCTATAAATCAGTCGAGATTCTGCCATATTTGTAGTAAAATGATTTCCGTTGTATAAAATAATTCAAAGATTCTTTCATTTGGTTGTAGAGATTTATACTATTTGGATCTCCTTGTCTTAATAAAATTTCCATTTCTGGGTAATCAATTTCAAGTTCTTTCAATCTTTTCGGTATTTCTCTCTTTTGAGCTCTGATAACGTAATAAGGATATTCCCACATGTGATTCTTCTTAATTAATACAAAAACATGGTGTTTTTTTCTTATCAAAATCTTTACATACCATATCTCTCTTCATTAATTCCATTCGCAATTCTTGATTCTCTATTTTCAATGATTTCATTTCATCTTTAATTTGTAACTGTTTTATTTCATCTTTTAAACTGCTTATTTTTCGTTTTCAAGTTTGTACTCGCCATATTTTCTAATACTCGGTAAAACTTCTTCTAAAACCCAATTTTTGAAACGTTTTTCTTTTCTGCAATCTTCATTTTAGATTTCAGTATTAAAGAATATATGCCTGGTTCATTGATGAAAATAGTGTCTGGATGTAATTTTTGTAAGAGTCGCGATTCGATACCCTTGTCAGAATCTATGTTTTCAAAGCTTTTTTTGTATTTTTCTTTAACATGATCTATGATAGCTTGTCTCGTATTTTTAAATTCCAATATTTCTGCAACATCTTTAGCCTTAAACCAAAATTCATTATTTTCGTCAACAATTGTAAAGATATGTTTGCTTTTAAATCTAAGTTGATTATTGAGTAGGTCTACAACTGACTCCATTTAGATAGAAAAGAAATTTAACTAGTAATTTTTATTTTGAGAATAAAGCCCAGATTCATTGATAAAAACAGGGTCAGGATGAAGATTGTTAAGGGGCCATTCGAATAGCCCCTTGTTTTTTAAGTAAAAATATTGAATTTTGTCATCATCATCAACTCATTTTTAATCCTTTTTCAATCTTAAATATATTGTTGTTTTACTCTCATTATTTAATAAATTTCCCTCGTAGTCTTGTATAGTTAGAACGATTTTTTTGAATTCTTTTCATATTTTTTCTAATTGGAATATAATCGATTTCATTCGGTTTTTCACTGATTTTTGATCCATAAGCAACATTTGGGAAAAATGTGTACAAAAATTTCAGATTCTTTGTGTAAGTGTTCGGTATGATTTTCAAAACTAGGTTCAACGAGATTGCAGTGCACTTCAATTACATCGAACGGTCTAAATTTTGGCGTTTTATTTCCTAAATATACCTGATTTGGCTCAATAGTTTCTTGAACAAACCCTAACAAATCTACAATAATTGCAGAAAACATTATTCTTACTGGTGATTTTATTTGAATTTTATTAGAGAGATAATTTTTTTGCATTTCAAACTTGTTTTCGTCAAAGTTTAAAGATTTATCTGATTGTTTGAATGTTTTCAGATAATTTTTAAGGGAATTTTTAATTTGATCGAAAGTATAATATCCTTTGTTTAAACCATAATATTTTGTTATGTTCTTCTCACTAAATCCTATGCAATAAGGAGAACTTTCACTAATATTTATTACAAAATTGTCAGAATAAAAAACCGCTTAAACCGATAAAATAATTTGATTCTTCCTCTAAGTGTATAGGATGTTCCAAGTTTAAAACTAATTTAGAGCTTTCTGAAGTCAACTTGAACAGCTTCATTTTCGCAAGCGTTGCTTCAAGATGAAAATCTTCTATTTAAATGGAGAAATTTTTAAAGCAAAAAGATCAGATAAAACTTCAAACGTTTGAAGAAAATAAGAAAGATCAACCAATCAGATTGTTAATTGTTGGTTCAAGTGGATGTGGAAAAAAAACAACTTTACTATTGAATTTTATCTACAATAGGTTGATTCCTTATTCCAATTTGTATGTTTTTAGTAAATCTTTAGAACAAGACGCCTATAAAAAATTACAAGAAAGATTTGAAAATATTGAGAAAAACTTAAACAAAAAAATATCACATTTTTATAATGCTTCTGAGGACATAGTTCCGTTAAGCGAATGTAAACCCAATTCGTTAATCGTTTTTGATGATTGTATTTTGGAAAATCAAGACGTTATCAAGGAATATTTCGTAATGTCTCGTCACAAAAACATATCTTGTATCTATCTTTCCCAATGCTTTTCAAAGGTTGATAAACAAGTTATTAGAAATAATTTGAATATGTTGTGTGTTTTTAAGCAAGACGATCACTATTCGAGAAAGATTTACAACAATTATGTGGGATCTGATATGAGTTTTAACCACTTTAATGAATTGTGTGATAAAATTTGGAAAGAAGACTACGGATTTTTTAACTATTAATCTAACTTTGAAGCCTAAAAATGGCAAATATTTGAATAAATTTTCCAATATAAACGTGTGATAATCTAGTTGTTTTCATGTTTTTACGTTCACGTTCCACGTTCACGTTCATGTTTCACGTTCACGTTCCACGTTCACGTTAGTAGAACGGGCGCCACTTTGGCCGTAACATGGGCTCTTATGGAGTTATTCTGGACCAATGAGAAAGCAGCAATGGCGGCTAGGCCACGCCCCCTGCCCCCCTCCCCTCCCCCCTCCCACACCCCCCGCCCCCTCCTAGACCCCCTGCGACGACCCCCCAGCCAATGGGAGAGCAGCAAGCCCCCCACCTTACGAGAGCGATGGCGGACGAGCGATGGCGGACGGTGTCATGGCGGATGAACAAAAATTTGTGTCTCCGGCGGCCGGTATCCGAACCCGGACCCCTACGAATGCGAGACTGTCGCGCTGACCACTGGACCACGGAGACGAGTTGTGCGTGGCGGCGCGATATGGCTGTACGTGCGGCGCGGGGCGCCCGGCGTTATCGGCGATCAGCTGTAGTTTCTTAGCTTTGCGACTGCGGTGCTGCTATCTGGTAGAGACGGCACACAACACACGGCTTACAACATTCTGGTAGCGACAAGTGAGGACGCAAAAAGTATACCAAGCCGCCCAGGATTTGAACCCTGGTCCCGCGGAACGTAAGACGAGCGCTTAGACCACTCGGTTGGCATACCTTTAAGAGCGATGACTGCTCTCTCTCGTGTAGGCGAGCATAATCTCATTACAGCACATGGTGACAGAGCGGATACAGCTGTGCATTCCAATGACTACAACTGCACATGTGTGTACCAGACCATCTCTACGCCTTACTCTGTCAATTACTGACCCAAAACGCAAGCGTGAAGGTGAATATGGTACTTTACCGTACGGTTATTGTAAAAAAAAAATCTAAAACCAGCTAGAGTCGGAATCTTCAGCTATTGGTATTTGGTGAACTAGAGACGGAAACATTATCACAGTGAAATGTAGTGATCTGTTAATGATAACCGGAGACAACAATAAAAATAACTCACCCTTTTTGGAAGTCTAGTAGCCTAGTACTCTCTCCAGCCGTTCCAGCCACCACCACCACCACGCAAATCGAATTCGTCGTCTTCTTCTTCTTCTTCTAGTGTTGAATATCCACTCTCGGATTCTTCTGATTCTGAGTCCCAAAAAAACTCCCAACCGCTACTAACACTACCCCAGGAGACTGTTGAAGAGATGAATGAGGACGATCTCGAAAGGGGACACGGTGGTGGTGATGGAGTCGACAACAGGTCAATAACACGTAAATACAAAGAATAAGCAGCAATAATTACTGATATCATCTTAACCGAGTCGGCGCGAACACAGTACTGAGTGAGAAGACCCACAATTATGAACACCAGCAACTGCATGTGGTCACCACATGTGACGGTACATCTCCTGCATAGATGCACTATCTAAAAATAGCCGGGAGGCGGGGTCGTTGCAGAAATAACACACGTGTTTACGTCCGTACTACGTTTATTAAAAGCGTTCTGATTACATACATTTCCAAATCTTAACATCTACCAAAAGTCCGTTAACACCCGTACATCTAACTTTATACCTTTTAGACGACGTCATTTCTTGTAGATCACTGTCATCTAAAGTCTTTTCAAATCTCACCGGTAGAAATGTGACGGCTGTTTTGGTGCTGTCCACTTCTACGAGTAACATCACTGCCTTCCGGTCAAATTTAGTGTCCACCTTCTTTGCCTCCAGGATCCTGTAGCCAGCTTTCCGTGTCAACTCTTTTATCGCCATCTTTGGTGTGGGTTCACCATGCTTCTCCAGGGACGAAAGCTTTGTAGAAAGTTCCATTTTTCAATCTGTAAAGGAAAACCGACAATCTGTATAGCGAATAATCTTAACAACGAGTTCATCGTAAAACTGTTAACTTGGCTAGCGGATTGAGAATAACTATGCGTGAGCAACACACCGCAAATAGAGAGCGCAGTCGAATATCTTAAAGAAAACAGTTAAATGTGTAGTGTAGTCACTTACCTGTAATGAGAGCGTCGACACGTAGACGAAGAGTGACTGTGACGATCAGCTCGCCACAGGTAGTATATATACCTTGGAATGAAAGTGGAGGTAGTCGCGGCTGTGGTCGTGGCAAACTGCCAAGCTGAATATAGACAGGAATACAGCGTAGTTGACCCACGTTTCCATCACCACGGTAGGCTTTGAGCCAGGCCGTAGGGGTCTCGGCGCGTTTTTTATTATAGTGAGTTTCCCCAGGAGGCCTAATCTCACTTAACAAAGAACACTGAACACGTTCAAGTTCTCAACTCAATGCCGAACCTCTCCGTGTCACCTCTCTTTGCGAGTGGGCCCCAACCATCGCCCACTCTGTCGTGATGGCCACTCCATAACAAATTTGCCACCTCCGAAAAAGTAAACTTTTTTTTTTGTGTCCTTGCGAGACCGTTTAGCGAGTCCGTTAAAGTTCTCAACTAAATGCCGAACCTTTCCGTCTCACTGTCAAGTACTCGCAAAAACTTTTATATTTTGCAAGTGTTTTTTCTGCCCCACGTGAGCTTTGAAGTTTTCAACTTAATGCCAAACTCCTTAGCTCTCGCAAAGCCATTTTTTCCAGGAGTAGTTCTCAACTCAATGCCGAACTCCTCCTCCTTCCGAGAAGGACATTTTTGTACTAATCTACATTATACTACTAGGCGGACGCGACAAGTCACTTTACTTGGTGAAGCCTTTCAATATGACTTGTCTCATCCAGGTGAAGCTGAAGCATCTCTCAGTCGGTTTCATACAAGCCACTTTACTTGGAGAAGCCTTTCAATGTGACTCGTTGTAACTTACAGAGGATGAGCGAGATCCGATTCTCAGTAAGATTCCTACAAGTCACTTTACTCAGAGAGGCCTTTCAATGTGACTCGTGAAAACACAAGCAGAGAATCGGTTTGTTGACCACTTTACTCGGTGAAGCCTTTCAATGTGGCCTATCGTAAAACTGGAGTTTTTCTACGGGACACATTACGCTTCATCACTATAATAATTACAATGGTCCTGAAGAAACTTTCCACTAAGGTTTTGGTACAATAGTATGTAATCCCAGTCCAGCTGTTCAGCAAAATTCGTGTATAAACTGCTCCGATAGAACCTGGTGACGACTTATTACTATCCAACAGTAAGTGTCAAAGTTCGGCATCATTTCACGTAAAATGAATTCAGGAAGGCGAGCATTTTCCAAAATCGTGGTCCAAATTACTTTATGCTGAAATATTCTCAACATGTCAAACGAAAAAGTATAATTTGCCGATAAAAGCTTCCAATTCAGAAAGCGACTAAATTTCAAAATGAACGCATCAGTGAGCACACCGACAGGCACTTTGGGCTCTCGAGAAATGAGGTCCAATACAGCAGCGGTAGCAGCAGCAGCTGTACTCGCCATGCTGACACGATGTAATCTCAACAGTGACCGTGAACAGAATGACTACTAAGCGGACTGGTGAGTCTGTTTATTCAGGATTTCAAAACGACATCTAGCAGCGTGCATTGCACACCGTACATCTTCATCACGGCCGCTGTGTTGCGGTAGGGAGCAGGAAAACCGATGCGTTTCCTTTACAACTGCATAATGTACTACTGTCATAACATGCCAGGTTGTCCAGCTCACAAACGTTAGAGTGAAACCGTCTTAAAAAATTCGCTTTCTCATGACCACGTGTATAAATTATGGTAAACGGCTTGCACAGGTTGCGAATGACACTTCCACTGTAAGGGAAATCGCCTTCTTCCCACAAGATCTTGTGATAGTTCTTCTCTAACCACAGAGCTGTTGTACGCATTTTCTTGTTTAATCTCTCCCTAGGAAACGGAGGTTTGAAAACAATTTGACATTGAAATGAATTAGCCACAATGGCAAACTCTTTGATTATAAACGGTTTTTTGTTACCTTGAAAAGCTTGAAATTCAACTACTGCCACATTCATCGCCGCTGGAATGTGGCCAACGTTTGTAGCACTGGACGTCATCAAAAAGTCTGTCGCAAAGGTGACGTGGTAAAGCCTCAGGCGGATCAACGTAACCCTCGTCCGGACTTCCGTTGTTAGGCAATGCTAACACATCACCGACGTAAGATCTCAATAGATCCTCCGTTAAAAACAACTCGTTGATTTGACGTGTTTACGCAGGGCAGACAGTTGGTGAACTGAGTCCACTCGTCTACGGACAGAGTTAATGTATTCTTTCCGTCGTACAGTACAACGTACTGCTGACCAAATACTCTACGTACCACCATATTCTCTCCACTTTCGCTTTTAGAACTACTGAATCTATGCACGCCCTGTCGATTCCAAGAGTCCGGTGATTTGGTTCGCGCACCCTAATAGAATGTTGAACATTTCAGGTTTCCAAAACGCAAACGTTCCCCTTTTACCTTTCATCAAGATACCGACACCATTGTCGTGATCAACAAACAATCCTACAATCAAGTATTTGGAACAATCAGGATTCAAAAAGTAAAGAGACTTTAGAAACACACCGGTAACTAGATTCGGGAGATTTCGTTTTGAGCTTTTACGGACTGATTTAACCTTGTCTATTTCCATTGGTTGACTCACCAGCTGGTCCTCCTCCTCCTCCTTGAAACACAGCATCAGCGACTGTAAGCCAGTATGTCTTCACTCTTTCGCTCCATGATCACGAATGACTCTGTACACCTTGAGCAAAACCATTAAGTACCTGACGTATTAGTCACTGGCTTATACAATTACATACCTCCTCCTCCTCCTCCTCCTCCCCTTCTTCCATAGAGGATATCGTATAGTCACTATCATCTTCTATGACATCGTCGTCGTCGTTTTGCACAGTGTTATCGTAAATTTCATTTAACAGTCTGAATATTTCATCTTTCCGCCTGTCAATCATTACACATACACAAGTGTCTGGTACAATCTTGACAATCCGGTGCGGTATACGCACATTCGCAATAATGCATGTAGCCATCACTCGTCCGTTTCATTGTTGTTAACTGGTGATTGCGGATTAATCTACGGATTTCACCGACCAAATCAAGGACAATATTTATCTTCCGTGAACCTTCCATCGTGGCGTCCAATTTGAAACTGAAAGATTCTGTCATTTGCATCGTGTTTTATTCACGTTACATCATCTTCTTTACCGTGCCCTTGAGCATTGTGTAAACGAAATACGAGTCATGAAGCAGTAGACAGTAGGCTGTGGTGTTGGCCTTGAACGCTTCCGTAGCCTCAAATTCTAAGCCGCACATCGACAGGTCCAGACTTGACCGAATCATTTTGGCGTGAACAATCAATCACATACAGAGGTGTTTTTATTTTTTAAACGTGTCCAGACTGACGTCAGGCCACCGACGAACCGCCTAAATCGCCATAATAGGAGTTTTGAAATCTTACAAACATTTCATAGAATATAGCGGTGTCTCCGTGAATGTTGTCATAAGGGAAATATTGTGTATTTAAATACAGGCGGATGTTCGATAACTTACAACTGTCAAAACATGACATGTCTTTCTTTAAGTTGTTTTTCCTTTCTGTCTGGAAAGCTACAATCACGTATCGTGGTTTTTCTCCAATTGAGAAGAAGTTTTTATAGTCCATGATTGACGTTTCAGTTTGCGGCAGTACAGGGTATTCGTGCAACTCCCACGATCTAAACGGTATATGTATTGGAGTATCTTTTTCAACTAGACGTAGGATTTTAGCACGAAACAAGTCGGATACAGAGATGTGAGGCACCCGCCAGTACAGATTGGTGATCTTCAACGTGTGGGTCGCTGCGTCATCGCTAATAATAGCGTTGGCATCTGTCGCCGACCGCAGCAGTATCAACTCTTGTTTTACATTCACAATTATTCGCTTGTAATCCTCTGCGAATCCCAACAACAACCTTAAAGGCACAGAAAATGAGAATTTGTTTCATTTCTTTCTTTCCACCGGGGCCGAACCAGCATGCATTTTCCAGATTATTTTCGTCTTCCGCACGAGCTGATAATATATTTTTTAACGAACTGGCTATACCTACATTCTTTGTGCGATCAATTTTCCACACCGCCAATCTCGTATCGGATATCATCAAAGAGAAAAGCAATCGCGTTGTTAACCAGAGACACTTTAGCATCTGTTGTACCGTCAGCTTTCTTACCGCTTACTGTACCCACAACGTGTAGTGTGCTTTCAAAAGGAGCTGTTATTAAATCCTGATAACTGATTGGTATCCGTATTTCATCGTTATTATTAAACGTGGTTGAAGCATACGGATTATGTGTGTGATATTCCAGTCCGGTAATGATTTCATTGTACTCAGCGGGACTCTCTATATCGAGCATTTTCACGAATTGCGCCGGTGTTAACTTTAAAGCCAAGAGAAGCGCAAGAAATTTGCGTTAGCAGAAGTTACCACTATCAGGCGCGACGGTCTAATGACCTGAATTATGTTCACACCCTCCTTAAATACTAGACCCATGAGCACCCACTTTCTTTATATGCAACCTCAAAGATAACGTTTCACCTCTGAGATTCACAGGATTGTTGTCTTGATCTTTAAGCTCGACAGTTTATGGTGTGCACCTTCTGAACGTTGAGCGGTAAATAAATCACTGTACCAGGTGTCTCGACTATTTTATACCCCGGCTCTACTTGTGGGAAAGAACTCGTGAATAACGTGACTCTCTACGACCGCCGTTATCAAACGAGCCGCGAAACAACGTTGCACTCAACTCTTATGCTGTTCACCTTGAGAATATTCACAGGCAGGTCCTGAAAGTGTGTACTTTATTAGCTTGCAGCACCTTTTTGCTGAAGCCCCAATATCGATGCAATTGTGCCTTTCTTGCTGAAATCAATCTGCAACGTTTGCTTTTTAATCTCGGTCTTAAGAGTATTGTTATTTGCATTCAAGCGGACTGTGATCCCCCTCCGGTAGTCTCCCCCTGTATATAATTCGCAATATCTTCTACTTTCGTAAGAACCTTCCTCAAACGTTATCACTTCATCATGGTTTCCGTAATAAAAATTTATCGTTTACATATCTTTTCAATATTGGGAATAGAATTGAACGTGCTCAGATCTATCAATCCAATTACGTAATCGCCATCACTGGTGTCGTATGGAGGAAATACGTCACAAGTTATTCTTGAACCTTTCCCGCTCAGGCAAAAACATTCTTTCCCGCTGAGAAACTCTAAGCACAGATGTCCACATACAACTGAATCAAACCCCTGACGACTTTGATAATTATACTGTATGTCAGCGGTGGGTTCCGAAATAGTATATGAGTTCCCAAGGAGGGCGAAGATTTCCGAAACTGTCAAAATAGCTCACATTATGCCGGCGTTTTCTGTAGCAAACCCAATGAGTACCGTCACCGTAACTTGAGTCCAGATTAACTATAGCTGACTCGTATTTTCTGGGGCCCTGTTTGAGGTAACGTGTCACGCATAAACACCCCTCTAAAATTGGGAATGCTTAGTTTGTTTAGCGTAGTGTAATCAACTCGAAATTTGTCAACGGTCTTATCGGGATCGAGATTTTTTTTTACAACAACTCCTCTTCTTCTTTCTAACACCAGCTCCCCTCCTTTTGGATAAGGTTTTAGGTAAAGGCCCCTACCTTTCGTCTTTCCGGTCTTCTTCTTAACAACTTTCCTTCGTCTCTTCCCACCACCACCACCGAAAGCCGTTTTAGCTTTCATCGCACCAGTTACCGCTAAAGCAGCTGCTCTTTCACCTATAGTCGCGTCTGACGCTTTTACTCTATCCCAAGCCCGCTTTGGCCAACTCTTTTGTCTGCTTGATTGCGATGCTCCGAGTCACTGTATTTATCGTAAGCTATATCGTGAATACGGCAGGGCTTCATCCAATAAATTCACCCCCCTTCTCACCCCTAGCGATTCTTTTTTTTCAAAAATGTGCCAGGTCCGCAGAAAGAATAGCCGGGGATGTGTGCTTCAAAAGGTAGAAGGTCAATCGCCTTGTTAATAACACTAGAGATAATACCTCCTGCTCCTCCGATGGTTCGCTTTCGTCTGACGGACGACCCTTTGCGCTTGCCATTTTATCCGCGCCGTTGGCCAAAACCAGACTGCAGTGTAATGGCTTGCAATCACAGTTTTATATAATTAGTCTTCCGATCTCATTTAATTTTCGTTTTGGCGTTTAAAGAAAAACGGATCAACAACGTTTGAACGAATCCACTGGTCTTTAGCGACCGATCTAACACTAATCACCAGGAGGAGCGAGACGTATATAGAAACTGTAAAACACTTCACTTAAGACACGAACGAGATAGTTCATTGTCACAGCATCCTGCATTTCGGTAGGGTCTGCAACTAACCCTAACCTTTTTGTTTGCAAACTCCCAACCGTCTTGCTTCTTTGTAACTGTGTTTGCGTTGAAATAGTTTGAGCGTCACAGCGTCACGAAGCTCGACAGGATCGGCCACTAGCTTTAGCCTTTTGTTTCCAACTCCCAACCATCCTGCCTTTTTTTGATAGTGTTATTTTTGAAGTAACCGAGTGTTAACGCGTCATCGTTTTTGTTTAGGCTCCCCAATTTGATGTAATCTAAAGCGCTGGAACTTGTAAGATTTATCCTTTAAATCTTTTGACGGAAATGTGTTCGGCCAGTTGAGCGAGTGGTAGAGCATCGTATGGTTCTTGTAGCTTTACTTATATTGCTCAATCTCTGTTTCTTCCGACAGTCAATTCCCATCTTTCCCGATTATCACCGATTTACTGGTCAGCGTTTGTAGATTTACGGCGTCGAGATCATCTTCTGGACTTTTTACATGTCTTAGACGTTTCCCGTTAATGTCGTAGTCACCTTCGGCCGTCAGCTTGAATCCATCTCCTTTCGGTCCCCTTAACCCCGCCTTTTTCCAAACTGCCTGGATCGCCGTCCAAACTTGTCAACACTCATTGTGCAAGTGATGGCGAATCACGAACTTTACTCTTTTATAAATATCTTATCCCAGTCGATATATGTATGTGCATCAACGTTAAAGTGTGCTTGAAAACCTACCAACAGCTACGGTACTGTGTAACTCTATTGATCCAATGGAACAATTGAACCGCTAAAAGCTTCATAGAATTTTCTTGCGAATCTTTCAAGCTGTTTAACTTGTCGGTTAAAGTAATCATTTCGGTCTGCAGATCTCCTAACTTACCTGATCAACGTCTGTAGATTAACAGCGTCTAGTTCATCTTCCGGGTTCCCTAGATTTCTCAGACGTTTTCTCTTGCACGTCATAGTCACCTTCGGCAGTCACATTGAATCCCTCGCCTTTCGGACCTTGTTTAGCCTTTGTACGCTTGAAGCGTCGTCCAAACTTGTCCACACTCATTTTTACAAGTGATGAAGACATCCTCCTGTACATGCTCTTTATAAATATCTTTATCCCAGTCAATATATGTGTTTTTCATCAGCATCTAAGGCGGTGTGGAAGCGAGCTGGAGGTACGGTAGTGTGTATCTTGTTGATCCAGTGAAATAGTTGAACTGCTAGACGTCTTATAGCTTCTTCATTTGTATTTTGTAAGCTGTTTATTTGATCCTGCTGAATAAGCGCTTGATTCCTGAAGGATTGCAATTTGAGAGTACAGTCTTTCTACATCTTTCTTTAGCTTTTTTGTTTACAGTATTCATAACTCTCTGGATGTCTTGCTTCTTCAGAGATTGTGGCCTCTGACCAAACTTATTGATGACGGTCCATCTCATCAATGATCTGAATCTCGCGTTACCATCACCTGATATAGTCCTTTGATTCTTTTCATTCTTCAATGATATTTATAATCTCGTTCTTGTGGTTCGTGTTTCCCAGCTTCAGCGGATGCCACCAACAGCCTAAGACGGTCGCACAACTCATTTGGATCGTTCCAGTAAACCGTATCGGGATCTGATAGTGATTTAGTCACACTATGAGCTTTCCTGTCAGCTCCAGAACCCTTAACTACTTTTGGAAATAAGTCTGAAATTACATACTTATACTTGAGCGACGTGTTGCGATTGATAACTCCATTTGGGTTATAGTTTCTTTTAATGAGCGCTAGTTTTCTTCAGTATATCTTTGTAAAGCGATTTTTGTCTTCGTCATTGTAGATTTCATCATCTGGTATTCGCTTGAAAATCAACTCGTACAAGACCCTCTTGTGGCTATACGCCACATCATCTATTCGAATACTACCGTCCTCATCAAACTGCAATTCTTTATTGCCAACCATTTAAAGTATTTTTTTTCGTAAACGAAGGACCGTAAAGATGGTCAATTTTAGATGAACGCCCACCCATATCCTTCATAAGCTCTTGCATGTACTTTCTGGTCAACGGATGAGACAAAGCTGTCGGCGATATATTGGGAACGCCGTCTGTAGACCCGTAGGTGTTGAAAGCATTTTTGTAATTTCGCTGTTTCCACCATCACCTTGGTCGTCTGTCTCAAACACTTCTTCTGCTCCAGAATCAAGTCTAGTGGAGACCCGATGGTTTTAAATGGGAAAAGATTAGGCGAAGAAAATACATTTGGTAGAAAACTCTGAGTTTTCCATCATCGTCATCATCTGCATCATCTTCCCTCTTTCTTGATTTCCTTCTTGACATCGGTGTGTAAAGTGCGTGTCTCCTTGGTGTCACGCAATTCCTTGATCAACGGCTGGTTATTGCTTTTTCAAACATCTCCTCGGACTCCAATTCACCCCGCTTAAACCGATTATACTTTTGTTTTTAATAGCTTTCTTTAATTTTGATATCTCCGTCATAAGCTGCTTCTTGTTTCGCGTCATGATTGACACTGAACCCACAGCCTGCATCTGTTTTATTATATAGGATTTCCTCATCTGTTTCGAAAAATGATGAAAGTATCGAATAATCTGCACTCGTCATACCGCGAAACTAGCCTTACCTCCACTTCTACTTCAAACCTTACCCTCTTCATGGCAGTTCTACTTGTCTAAAAAACAATGCCCGCTTCTTGTGTTTTCTAAATGTAACGAATCACTTCTTTAAGTGAAACACCAGAGTTGTCAATGGTAGGCCGTAGTAATATCTGTCTGTCTCAGGATTGAATCTAGGTATGCGTTCTCGTAGCGTCCATATCTCTTAAAAATAAATGGTTCTTTTAATACGTGCCGCCACTGAGGGATCTCAGCGACCGTATACTGATCGTTTTTGAACACTGTTTCTGTCCATATATTTCCTTCAAACGTTGAAATAGGTCGATCAACGTTAGTGTTGTGCAACAGATATGAGTTTTAGAAGAAGAAACTCATCCGAGTTTGCGCCGGTAAATTCATGCCAGCTTCTAAACAGGTTTGGTTGCGTTATTTTATACTCACCGGTTTTCGTTACCAAAAGATGCCGAATTTTTCGCACTGCAGTGGTACTGTGGGTAATGCAAATTTCAAGAAATCTGCTGTGTACAGTCCTTGACATATGTTGTTCACTAGCAGCAAACGGTTTACCCCGCCTTCCCCATTACACTACTAGGCATTGGGCCGTAACTTACATTGTAAACTTATGTTTAAGTAACACCGCGACCGCAGTGCACGTCTATAGAGTGTAACGGGGGATCAACTGGTATACTGCGCTCAGTCAACACTATACACTTAGTGGCATAAGGGTATATCACAAGCATACTTCACCATCCTTAAGTATATCTGAGTAAAGTTCAAACTACCGTGACTGTTTACTGAGTTTCAATATCGCTTGCCAAAGAGGTCGGGGAACGGTCTAAACCGAGACAGTAGGTTTCATGGGTTCACGCACCGTACCGTTTAGCATGTCCTCAGGTAAATTACCAATTCAATAGGTACATTCTTCTCCTGACACTCGGGCTATAAACCGCTATCCACCTATCTCTGTTGTATATTACGCTGGCTAGATGAAATCATCAACAGCACTATTGGCGGTAAGCTCCTGCTGTAGCAACCTGGTCTTCTATGACGCCAACAAAGTCTATTATAACGCAATGACCGGTTTTGCAACCACGTCATACTGCAATAGTTACCTGCAAAACCTTTTTCTTATCTGCGTAATAACCACGTGCAAAGAATTAGAGCTTTAAACCTTTAGATAAGTCTCTTGATACCACCGTAGACCGGCAATCTGCATACCTTCTAAACGATCGTTTGTAGTAAATAGATCCGCGTACTCATAGTGACCTCAAGGAAAGTAGTCAACCCGCAACGAACGTGGTATCTGCCCTTATAAAGGTCGCGATCCTTGTCTATGGACAAGAAATCCATGCTTGTCATTCCACGCTAGAGTGACATAGTTTTTTTACAAAGAGTCATACGGCATGTCTCGTATTGAAGTGTGATCAGCGTACACCTTTTTAAGTATTCATTGTCATCCTGTTTAAAGAGTATTAAAAAAATTTTTGCATTGTGCTCGTAATCAGTTGTTTTGGGGATTCCTGCTAGTACGTTTATGGCCAAGATAGAAAACATCGATATTGTTGTGACGGCCCATAGATGTGAAAATAAGCGCGGATGTTGTCAATGCCTTTTCACACGCCTAATGTCAGTCGAAAACCATAATGGGAATTAGCGGTATTGGCTTTCGCTAGGAACTTAATAACGGTGTTATTGTCCCATCTGAAGGAAAGTAACCAATCTCTTTTAGGCGAATACCTTTTGCAAGAAAATTAGGGTATTGTTGGGGTTGATAAAAGTGATTATTAGAAAAAATACGTACACGTTCTTCTGTAAACAAGGCCGTTTGGATCAAAACAAGAGGTTGAACAGGCACGTTGGTGTTTATACTACCGCAATTAGAAAAGGCCCTGCAATAATACAAGCCGTAATAGAGTTTGGTTAGGAGAAGAACCGATGCATTGCTTTGCTTTTCCCAAATCTCCCCCTGCCACCCACATACCGGGTCAAAATTAAGACATCCGGTGTAGCTCCAGAAGAGCTGCTTCACGACGACACCCACGCAATTTTCCAGCTGTTACTGATACTGCGCATTCGTAAATATCTATGTTTTAAATATGAGCTGTGCACCTAGCAGTCCGCTCTCTCTCTTCTCTCGTCTCTCTTGGACGGAACATTAAGTCCTCAGATAATATGGCTTCTTGTCTATCCACCGTATCACTTAGTTTTAATATAAATCGAAACCCTGTCCATCTAACTAACAAGTACTTATAATCTTTTTTTCCTTTTTAATACTTTTTTCAATTAAGATAAACGTCACCAGTTTTTGCTTTGGGCTAGTATCCTCTTTGTAAAAAACCACCTTTTTTAACACAGTAACCCCGCTAGAGTCCAATCAGAATGTATGTCTTTGGATTGCTTCGTTCACGGGCGATACAACCACTGTTGAATATTTTCCATTCGTCCCAGTTCCGGCATGTAACCTATTTTTAAAAAACAAAATCGCTTTGTACTTGCTAATTCCTTACATTATATCGTTCCACGTTGAAACTTTGGACTCGATCTGTTTTTTTTCCCTTTATTTCTTCATCGATTTTCTGATACGCGTCAGAATAAGCTTTACGTGTGTTTATCCCTCACATCCTTCGGTTTCATAACCGATTGCTTCCTGTGAACGGACGCGATTGTACACCTTAAACTATTCTTCTCCCTGGTAACAATGGAGAGCCCACTCGTTAATTACCGTCTAGCAGTAAACATTTTTTCCACATTTTTTTCTTTTTAGCGTCCGATTGAGCCGTTTCTAACTATACTTGCATTTAAGCTCTGAGTAAGGTGTTATATAGTGATTTATCTTCGTACTGCCCCCCGTCATCAGTTTGTTAACATGAATTGTTGACAAGCCCATTCTTTACCCTTGATCGGTCTGTAAAGGTTGCTTCATCTTATGCTTGCTATCTTCCAAAATTGGGTTCTAACGCTCTCGCTCGCTACCTCTAATCCGGTTTTAACTCTTTAGCGGTACAGCAAAAGCGAAACTTTGTGTAAGTCAATTTTATCATCGTAAGTTATGTATTTCATAACCTTTGTTTGTCACCAGCGTACGGTAGCAATCTCTACAAAGATCCCCCTTGGTGTAACAAATCGTCTTTACCTTTCAAGGTGACGCCAACGGCCTCTTTGAAATTGCGACGAGCCGGTCTGTGTATCTCGTTAGCTATTGCTTTGACGCTTGTTCCATTATCGGCAAATGATGTGAATAACTAAAGTAATCTTTTTATATTTAACCCTCCCTAAATTACTACCAAGCCCCTCCACCGCTGTAGAACCGTGGCAATGCATCCAAAATGACGCTAGTTTCATGCCTCCGTTATCCCCCTGGCATTACCGATGGTTTGTCAACCAACTTCTGATCGAACTGTCAACAAACACACGTGCCGACCGGGAATACCCCATGGAACAGCCCCAACCAACGCTGTTATGCTGTGATGGGACAACGAGATCACTCACCCTCCCTTCCTTGTCCGTTGAACAAGGGAGGGTTATTCTCTCGAGTCAGCCGATAAAGACCGAGAGTATTGATACTATATATCCCCATATAGTAGTTGGTGGTCAGGATTGTGGGAAAAGTTTATATAATCTAGAGTCTGCTTGAGAGGGCATAAATCGGATTAGGTGCTGAAATTGAGCCTATATTGCATACTTCATATCATTATACAACCTACTCTGACCGTAAACACGGGGTTTTCCGGAGCGCTTTAAACAGGGTGGTGGACCGCTAGAGGTGTGCGCCGTCCACGTGAAGGGATTTCATCACACCATCTACATGCGTGAGTCCTCGCACCTTACATGGGTCACAGCCTCGAAACGTACCGAAGTGAAAAGTATTGTTTCTACTGTGTTTTAGACCAACCTCCTCGTCACTCACGCCGGCTTCTGGAACGCGCGAATACAACAGCGCAAGGAAGTGCGTCACAAACATGTGTTGAACCACATGTGCTAGGTAAGGCGCGCCGTTCTGCCACGTATCCACGCTTCTCAGTACTGAGTTCGGCTTCCGTGGCAGAGTGCTACCAATTATTCTTGGGTGCGTTATCACCTATACTCGTTTCTTTTTCTCGATTGATACGTTATTATTAATAATACCACTATCACGAACATCCTTACACATCTGCGTCATCCTGTGTCTCTCCAGTGCTAGTGATTAGTATTTTTTTGCGGAATTCCGCAATCAGGAATATTCTGTGTGAGGAAGATGAAAGAACCAGAATATTTCCGGTGTCGTGGTGATGGTTGGGATGGGAGTACGGACTAAAGGAGAATAACAGTACAGAGGTTAAAATTTATTCAGTTATTTTCTCATTTTCCGCTTCCCAAACTCAATTCGACACTGGTGGTACAATAGACTGCATTACTTGTTAACCATAGATTTCTGTAATTGTCAGCATAAATGGTAACCATCTAACTGGTTTTTTGACATTTTTTACAATAACCATAAGGCAGGGTTCCATACACCACCTTCGCTCGTCTGTGCGTTTATGGACCTGTAATTTTTGAAAACCTTTTGTCTCTTTGACAAGTAAACTATTTGCCTGGACTTTGTTCTTCCTAATTCTGTTTTCTTCAAGTATCGAGTGTTTACCGCAAGTTTTCACTAAGAACCATTTGTTTCTAAAGGTTTGTTTCAAAATTTAGATTTTTTTGTTGAAGTTTTTATTTAGGTTAAGAGTGAGACCCTTGATTTTGCAGACAGATACAAAATCGTTTTTTTGGGTTTGTGGAAAAAACGCGGATAAGGCATACGTCTTTGGAACCACCGGAAAACAAATTCTACAATATGAGATTTCCGGGTACCGTAAGTCTTTAGCCAGCTCGTCTGTCATCTGCCCTAGGTAGTCGCCGGTATTTTACTCTGTACAAGCCATTTTTGTAATACGTACACACAACACTGTCCTGTATCGTAGTACCAAATACTTGTTTACACCAGGTGCCTCCAAAGATCATAAAGCTTTAAAAGCGGGCTTGACTTGGTTAAGTGTAGGGCAGCTAGGACAACGTTTTAACCAAACCGAGAGGCTAATGACTTGACTCGCCCACTTCTTCTAAAATGTTGCCAGCTTACCAGGACAAACGTCATCGTTGAATTTCCTGTATTTCCTGTTTACGAGGCAACGCTAGAAATCCATACACAAGCTTATCAAACAGTTTCCTCAGGGTCTCTGGTGATGAGGCGTTTTTGTCCTGGTTTTCTTCTCTGCCCAAAACTTACCCCAGAAAACTGAGTTAAGCAGCATTAACTTTGCTAGAGAGCGGAGGCCTTCGTTTTTTTCTCTATCTTTGACGGATCAAGCTTTAACTCCCTCCGTGGTCGTAATAATCCTGCACATATGTTTTCCTTTGTCTTCGTCTGTCTGACACCACCATGAATGGATAGCCTGACGCCTCTTGTTTTATCTTTAGAAAATTTTGTCGATAAAGTCTGTAAACAATCCGCGCCGTTTCGAAAGTGGCTACGTATGTACTTCCCACAGCTCGTACATTTCAACCAACTCTTATAAGCCATTTTTCAACTGCCTTCCGTACTTTCATTCCATCGTCCCATTGTGCCAAATCAACGCCCTTGTTCCTCGTCACTGGTGGTTGACAGTCATCGTTGTTGAGTCTCTATCGCCACAGACATTGCAGCAGTACACAACATTATTTTGTCAATCATTCTAGCTGGAAGCACTGGATGATAAAGATCTTTTGGAGGTAGCATATTTGCACTTTAGCAAGCCCTCAACCTGCATTTCCCTCCTCTCTGCTAAAACTCTTTGTCACCAATATAGATGGTAGGATGGAGATATCGGATATTTTACACCGTGTTTACAAACGTAGGGATATAGGAGCATACGCTCCACATAACTGTATTTGTCTCATCTTCCGTAACACGTTGTAATACGTTCATGGCATTTTCCGGTTCTTCCCATCCGAAAAAATGCGTCCTCGTGGATTGAGCGGTAAGGGCGTTTCAACAACGGGCGAATGGTTTTCCAAATATGTTAGCTCCTTTTCTGAATTTTAGTTTATTAAAGTCACACTGCCACATCTCTCCCACCTCATAAGGTAGTACGTGACAGCTTGCTCGATTTGGCACATGTCCTCCCATCGTCATCTGAGATCGAGGGGGTCAGAAGGATCATCTATCAACGGTTTCACCTCTTTTTGTACGGGAAACACTTTGGGACATCCGTAGAATTAGTAAAACAACCTTGCAAATTCATGATATTCTGTCTCCATCAAAATCCTCATCCACCTTCATTCCCTCAATGTTGACCCTCTCGCTCTCCCCCTTTTCCTCCTGTGCTTGCTGTATTCCTAACACCTCGCCGCTCTTCTTCCCACGTCCAACCATTGTAAAGAAATGCCAGAATGGATTGGTCCACTAATCTGTATCCTTTCTTTGCAATATCCGATTGTTTCAAGCTTTAAGAAATTACGTCCTAAAACGCTAGGTTACAATGCGCTAGCTATGAGTCCAGACGCTTCCATGAAACGGGTGTCGACATTTGCATTCGGTTCTAAAAATAGGGATCTAAATTTTAATACACGCCTTTGCCAGTATGGTTTCAACGTCAGAGATGCAATATTTCTAATCAATTCCTTCTGAAAAATTCAAACACAATAGTTATATTGCATACCTGTTCATTGTGCCATTTCTCGAAGTCTTTTGTAGTTTCATTTCAAAACATTGATACTCTGGGCAATAGAATACTTTTGCTGGTATCGGGTCCCACGTAAGTTTTGGTTTGTCGATTCGTGATGACACAGATGAGGGAAGTATCCTTTCTTCATTTCGGGAACCAGATCAAAGGCTTAGGAAGAGCGGACAGTGACATGGAAAAGTAGTTGAGAGAGTCAAAGAAACGTACGTTGTCAAACTCCAGCAAAATTACTTTTGTCCCACTAGTAATGACTTCCGGTGTGAATTTGGTCTCTTCCAGAATAAACTCTCAAGATGAATTGGAAGTCGAATCCTTGTCCCGCTTATGAGCTAATGACGCACACGTCTTTGTATGGTTTTGTATGGTTTGCGAAATTTCCATTACATAGTTCATTAAAACAGGATATTGGGTCTTCCTGAAAGATTTTTTCTGCGTTGTAGGCAGTTTTCCACAAAACCTCGTTTAATATTTATACATTGGCTACAGACCTGGGTCTGAGACGACACAAGTTTAGCTTTGTGAACCTTGATGTCAGGGGCCTCGTTCTCTAAAACATTCGTCCTGACGAGTCTCCAGGCAAAGAATATGTACAGAAAGTTTATCATTCTTTTAGTGGTGTACTTTGTTTTTGGCGCATGTAACATTGATGATATCGGGTTGTAAATTCAGCGCAAGGGTGCTACAATTTATCTTCACCCACTCGCATTCATGTTGTGTTATTTTCCTCCTATGTTTCTTGTATATTGTTTTTCTCACAGTCGAAGACACTTCTGTACGTTTTTTGCAAGAGATCACCATTTGGTGAGCAGCAAAGCAGCGCTGGTTTTTAAAGTGACATTACCATACTCAGGGCAAGTTTAATTCCTGAAATGCTCGATGCTTGCAGGGAGGTGGAGATTGTGCTACAACAAAGGCAGAGCAGACATTAGAAACATCGGTGATCACCATCCTGTGGTCCTACGGCACATGACAAGCTTCACAATAGAAATGGCAAGCGAAAGCTGCTGTCAAATTAGTTATCACGTTTGAAGTGACCTTTGAGAACACAACAAGTTTATTTTGTATGATGCTTCCGTTATTGTTACCACTGAAGTATAAACGTCCCGCCCTTTTGTCCATTATAGCTGAATACTGTTTATGTTATATTTTCTTCAAGTGGTCTTGAAACTTTTTCAAGTTCAGCTAAACCAGCCGCCCTCTATTTTCTGAAATATTAACTCTTGAGCCTTTGCCATTAGTTTCTGTGCTCTAAATGTTTTGTCCCTCTTAGCCATGTCCTGCCTTATGCTTTTAAGTAGAGGATCTTTTTTTGCATAGGCTTTTGCTACCACTATAAGCTCGGGGCAGACACAGATTTATCGCCTTATTCTAAAATGATCTACGATACCTTTTCGTCCTTTGCACTCTTCGCTGAAGCTATTGTATTTACCGGGCCATATTTCTAACCTCTAGCCTACGGGCAGAGTGACAAACCTAACAAGACCCACTGAAAACGTATCACTGAGAATTGACAGATTCAGGCGTTAACTCTGTACAATACCTCCAAAAATTTTCCCCATAACAACGTCAAGGTTTTAACTTTCATCAGCTGGTCTAAAGGGCTACGTAATCCCGGATCTTTATTCTTGAAATTTAAACTGTTCAAAGTGAAACCTAAGGTAATACTGTATCTGAAGCTTTAGCTTTCATTTGCTCTACAACTTCCCTCATCTCCGAACCCCCGCTTATCCAATCCAGTTTCAGATATTTCCTTCAGGAGGACTGTTGAATTAAACGTTGGTCCTCATACCGTAAAGTCCTAAAACTTTTTGACATACGTGTTCACTGGTGTTTTACTAAATATACAGGCTCTAGCCTATTTACCGACATGGATAATATGGGCTTAATTGAGAAATGTAGTTTGATGTTTTATGTTAAACAAATATGACAATGTTTATTTTAAATTTTGTTTAAAATGAACGGCTATCGTTGAGATGGTACAATGTAGCTATAGCACAATGACAATGACAGAATAATAGGGAAAGTGAATCAAGTAAGAAAAGCAGCTTACCACAGTGTAGAGTCAGCACGGTTGAATAGACTGGCCATTACGGGTTTCGGCCGCTCTATTTATATAGCCGCTCCGGTAAATGTTCGGTAAACCTGAGCACCCTATAAATAGCTGACGCTCACCGTAATGGACTGGAAGACTAATGATCTTGCAACGTGGCTCACGTAGCTCCCAGGCTGACGCAAATATGATTTTAATGTTTCATGTTGGTTTACTGTGGAATGCACATCTTGAGTAGTTATTATTTGGAGTCGTTGGTAATGTGCACCCCTGCATCCGTCACCGAGAGAGGGAAGAAGAAGCCGTTGGAATGCACATCTGTGTAATTATTAGTATTGTACTTCGTTTGATCTGCCGGGCGCCCCGCGCCGCAACGTACAGCCATATCGCGCCGCCACGCACAACTCCGTCTCGCTGTGGTCCCAGTGGTCAGCGCCCTGACGAGTCTCGCATTCGTAGGGGTCCGGGTTTCGGATACCGGCCGCCGGAGACACAAATTTTTGTTCAACTACCGCCATGACATTACACCGTCCGCCATCGCTCGTACCGCCATTCGCGCTCTCAGGAAAGTGGGGGCTTGCTTGCTCCGCTCCCATGTGGCTGGGGTGTCGTCGCAGGGGGTCTAGGGAGGGGGCGGGGGGTGTTGTGAGGCGGGGAGGGGAGGGGGGCAGGGGGCGTGGCCTAGCCGCCATTGCTGCTTTCCTCATTGGGTCCAGAATAACTCTCATAAGAGCCCATGTTACGGCCGAAAGTGGCGCCACGTTTCTAGCTCACGTTCAAGTTTCACGTTCACGTTTTCACGTTCATGTTTTCACGTTCGTGTTTACGTTTCACGTTTCTATGTTTCCACGTTCGGTGTTTCACGTTCCAACGTTCACGTTTTTACGTTCCGTGTTCACGTTTTTCGTGTTCACGTTTTCCACGTTTCCACGTATACGTTTCAAAATTTTCCTAAATAAATGGCGAACGTAACTTCTGAAGAAGCGAAAAAAAACTTGATCAGAATAGAAAAGAAATTAATCAAAGAATTTAAAGAACAGATTCGAATTGATGAAAAAGAACAAGAACTTAGTCAAAAAAATTAATCAACCTGTAACTTTCTGCAATAAAGAAATGTTGAGTGGCAAAAATTGAAAAATGTTTTAATGCGATAATCAAAAATTTGAATGAATTTGGTTCCAGTTGTACGACAATTTGCTGATATTTCGATACCCAGAATCAGAGTTTGAATTGCCAAAATTTACCATCTTTCAACACCCATTTAGACCTCGAAATCATTGGAAGACTCTAACCTAGTTGAACCAATAGTCCCTGGAACAACGGATAAAATAATTGGTGAAATTGGTAAAAAATTTTCTTCCTAGAAGCAAAGAGGAAGATAAAATTTGGTTTTGTATTGGGACAGAAAAAAAGAAAAGTTTTAATGATTGGAAATTTGCCCGTTGAATTTTTGAAGAGGCATAATAATATCATTATATAATGGAATAAACATATGAAAGGAACTCAGGTTTATGGAGATTATTAACAGTGCACTGATGATCCAAAAGACGGTTTTTATTCTGAATGAAGACTTGAAAAAGTACACGAAAATTTTATGGAAAATCTGATTCAATTTGACAAAAATAATGAACCATCAACTAAGACACCAATAGTCCAAGGTAAAGGTAAAAAAATAATCTCAAATTATGATTAAACCAATTTGGGAAAAAAGAATCGAAGGATCAGGTGTGAGAAAATACAGTGATACATCAAAGAGTTAATACAGATATAACCGAACGTATTTGACAAAACTGGATGGAATTATTAATTATATTTATTCTCAAGAAAAGTCTGGAAACAACAATTATTTGAAAGCGAAAAAGAAAGCGATATAAAGATTTTTTAATTTTTCGAACGAACTTGATGAAAATGATTGAAAAACCCTGATGGAATTTAAATATTTAAAACAGTGATTTGAGCCGGCAAAATGTTTCTCTATGATTGAGGGTAGTGGACTTTTTGAATGATTTTTTATCAACAATTTTACCTTTTGAATTACACTTACCAACTTAATCAGTATCCTGAGGGACCTGGCACAAAACCTCGAAAAAAAGACTAAAAAGTAGGAGATCCTGGTATAAATAAAATTAGATCAAGCTGCAATGAACACGATATTTTTTATGCAAAACATAGAGACACAAATTCCGACATATCCGCAGATAAAGTTTTGCAAGATAAGGCAATGGATAGATTTTTTATCAAAGATGCTAGTTTTAGGTGAAAATTTGTATCCGCCCCTTTTTTTTTTTTTTATTTCCAAACAGCTGAGCAATGTTTTTGAAGAGAAAACTAGGAAATGGGGAAAATTCGAAGAGAACTTGAATTATATAACTATAAAATTTGGAGGTGAACGTAAACTTCAAGCAAAAATTTCAGAATGAAATAAAATAAAATCCGCTTTTAAGAAGAAAATACCCGTTAGTATTCAATTTAACATAGATCAACTAAAAAATGGCGAAGAATAGATATTTTTAACTAAATAAGACAATACAAATAAACTCGGAAAAACATAAGAAAAACAATATAGGAACCAGAATAGAATTTTTTCTTATAATCAGTTGAAAGAACTTAAAAAATGGTGGACGTTTGAAAGATTTATTAGATTTTGGAGAAAATTATCCAAAGTTGTTGAAAAATGTTGTTTCCTTATGCTATCGTGAAGCTGCTGCCAATCGTTAAAAAAGATGTGATTCCTATTGTTCGAAACCATTTAAATTGGTTAGATAAAGATTGGAAGATGTTACAGGATCTGGATTAGATGAAAAAACTTTGAATTACGTGAAAATCAAACATTGAAAAAAAAATTTTAAAACCCCTTTAACATTCGGGGGAATTTGGGAAGAAATCTGCAAAAATATTAAAACATTTTTAGAGGAATCTTCATGAGAAGATACATTACCTGTAAAGTTAATAGAAATGATGAATGTGGAATTGTGAATTTAGACTCGATTATGGAAGTGGAACATAATGGTGATTTGCTATTATAAAAATGATAAGATTGCGTTTTATTTTGATTCATATGGAAGAATTGAGGACAGAAACCACCCTATAGAATTGAATTAAAATATCGTGAAAAATCAGCGTTTACTACAATGATTCTCAGATTCACAGACCATAAAGATCCCCCAATTTGTGGTCATTTATGTGTTTTTTTTTGTGTTTGAATTTGAACTGAGTGATGGTAAAGATTTTAAAGAAGTTGTTAACAAATTTAAATTGCTTAATAAATATGGATTCACAAAATATTTATGACCGTATATGGAAACACAAATTATTCAAAAAGTAGATAATAAGTATTGAATTATGATAGTTTGAAAATGAGTTTGATAACAAGTTAGAAAATGTATTACAAAACCTTCCAGAATTCAGATATGGGATTTGGGCTGTCGAAGATTGAAGATTTTAAAAGGGAAAGCAAGAATAGATAACAAACTTTCAAATTTACATAGTTCAAATGAAGTTGCTGATAAAATAAAAACATTGGAAAAAGAAGTTGATGATGTTGTAAAAAAATTTATTACCAATTTAATGTCTCACATCGAAAAAGCTGATGAAGTTACTGGAAGCGAATCAAAGTTGAAAAGAATTTATAGTGTTTAGTTTGGCTACTAAAAAAGAATTGACGGTGTTTCGACCGGTATTGAACAAACAGATGTTGTAGATAAAGAACAAATTTTAAAACCATCTAAAATTTATCAGAAAAAATCATCGAATATTTGTTTGATTTACATGAACCGAAAGTTAAAAATGCCTTAGATTTTTAAAGGGAAAAAAAGAATTAGCGGGTTAGTAAAGGAATTAATCCATTTGGGATGTTGATGTTTAATGAATCAATTAGAAGATCCTATTAAAAATGTTTAATGAACTAAAAACAAAATAATGAGAAACATAAACAGCATGTTAAAAGAATTTTACAACAGAAGTCTATGAAAAACTTGGGAAGAAAGAATAAAAGATCCTATAGAAAAATTGTGATGAAAAATTTACAAATTTTGAGGAAAATTTCAATCTAATAAAGGCGATCTTTATGGGAAAAATAACAAACTTTTTGGAAGAATTTCGCTAAATTTCAAGAGGGTTTTATAATGAAACCGATAGAAAAAAATGGTGAAGTATTTAAAAGAGTAGTTAACTAATCAATCCCTTTACTTCATGAATAAATTAATTAAACTAGAAGAAAACTTTGGCGAAATTAAATGAAAAAGATATAAAAAATAAGCAGTCTTTTGATAAGTTTATTTATATCCACAAAAACTTTTGAGAATATAGATCATAAACACGTTGAAATACAACGATTTATATCTCGATAAAGTTTAAATAAACTAGAAGAAAACTTTAATATTTAAAGAAGATGTCAGATAAAACTTTGAAAACCATCGACAACAGATTTAATTGAGAAAGGGGGGTGTACGATGACAAGAATTTTCCTTTTTAAATAAATGGCGCACATATATTGGTGTGAGTTTAAAGGAGGAAAACGCCACAAACGATAATAAAATACAATGCAAACAATTTAACGGTGTTTAAAAAGAATTTTCGGGAAAATGTGCATGAAATGTAATCCAAAAAAGAGCCCAAATTTATAAAAAACTTGATTTTGAAATTTTTTCTTAATTTAATAAAGATGTGGCGGGACATTACAAGTGCTTTCGATCTTTTTATAATGCAACACCGAAAGAGATTTTGAAAAAAGAACATTGTGGGATGACATTTCTCAAAAAATAATGAATTTATCCGAAGATATGATAGATTGATACGTAAACAAAATTGAATAGGGTATAACATTGCAAAATACAAACTTTAATCATCAGAGTTTTTCATTCAAGAAAAATATACATTATCAATTAACAGATCATATGTCTTTTCCCTTTGACTCTATCAACACATGATTAATAAAGTTTTTGGATGAAAATAAATGATACAGGGTTGATTGGAACAATTATTATAGATAGCGGTTACTATCCAGTGCAGATTTTATTGAAATATGTGACCGAGATCGCAAAAAATTTTAAGGGAAGAGAATCCTGAATATGACGAAGTTAGAACTTAAAAAATGACTCTAAACTATTTAATTATTTTACTAAAAAATTTATATCTTTTCTTATAAAAACGTACATTAGATCGATGAAAAAATGATACACGATGTATTAAAAATTTTTCCCTTATTAAAAATTGCGAACTACATAAAATATGCTAGTAATATTGAATGGTGGCGTGAGTATTTAAAAAATTTCTATCCTATTAGTAAACAACATTTGAATGAACCGAATAAAAAGAGACTGAGTTTAATAATTAGATTTTTTGGAGATAAACTTTTGCTCGTCTAACTTCCAGTTTTTATAATTCTGGAACTTTAACAAAATAAGATGGTCAAGCATACTTGGAAGAACTGATAATGTTAGATTTAATCGATAATTTTATAAACCGTTTTTAAAATTATTCAAAGATTAGAAGTAAAAAACACAATAAATTTGATTAGAAGAAGTCGAAAACTGTGGCCAATTTTAAGCAACAAATTAAAGGGAACTATATCGTAATTCAAAAAGTGATGTTTATTACTCAAACTTCTAATGGCTTTGAATCAGATATTAAATTTGGTGTTTTGTGAAGCAGCTGGAAATTTATCACATTTTGGATTAGGATTTTTTGAAAATGTTACTAAATTCCGATCTATAAAGATGATTTTTATCTAATATTATAAGAGCAGAAGACGATGATGTGATTCCTGAAGACTGCAAGCTGGAAATTTATGCCTGTTGATTTGGGAAAAAAAACAATTTTTGATTTTTTT
>NW_025788934.1:0-9794 GCF_021130785.1 Homalodisca vitripennis
AAGCTAGTTATGTGGCGGCGAATGTGTGGTTTACGCTAATATGCTAGAACCTGGTCCTAAATCTGTACTAAATCGAATGTATAATTTTGGGTATTTTTACTTATCGTTAGAAGAAGAACGCTATTCACCCGCGTGTCACAAACCAGGCTTCACTGTGGTTGCATGCAAAATTTTAAGTCTATGAGTTCATTAACAATCAAGTAATAATCTTGAAAAAAAATTTTTTGCCAAAAATATGTTTAATGTTACTTTAGTTTTTTGTGTTTTCATTGTGAAATCAAGATGAAGTAAAACCATTCCTTGATTTGGGGAGTTCTATTGGTTCAAATTTTAGAATTGTGATTAAGGCGGCCTTTGAAACTTATACAAATCAATCAATAATGAAACATGGTTGCTGGTAAATACAGCTATTCCAAGTCCCTACCAAATTTGAAGATATAGATCAATGTTGAGAGCAGACAATGGACATACAATCTACAATGCATAGTGCTATTATATGTTATGTTTTTAGAGATGACCAGTGAGTTTATGGAAAAACTAAGAGGAGGGATAACCTGCAATGCACACATAGAAGTAATTATAAATTTATTGTATGTGAAGCAATCGTAGTAAGAATAGAAAATATATATACGAGAACCTCCCTACCCAAATTTGTACATTGATACAACAACATAGATATACCACTTTGAAAGCCGACATTAGTAAAATTACATTGAGTTTTACCCTCAATAACAATGTAAAACTCCATGCAGTGATAAACACCCTTGTTTTTAGTCCGAAGAATTGTTAGAGATGTTACATTTTACAGATGTAAAATTGAATCACGCATTCGAAACGTTATTTATCTTTTTAGTTTTTTTCGATACCTTATATCTGTGGGTGATTTAGAAAAAATCTAACTTTGTTGTATTTCACTGTTTAAATATTCAACAAAGATTTGCACCTCGAAAGAAAACAACTGCTTTCATTGTTTTCAATACATTAAATTGTTATTTTAATTAATCATAGATTGCTTTTAGCGAATTTCGGGGGTTGTCTAGGGCCAGGAGGGGGAGAACGCAACCCCCCTTGTATAACACCCTAATGACGTCCCAGACGCGTATAAATCGCAATGGCCGAACCATCTCCGATAGAGAACCAATAGCCACAAAATGGTGGTGGGTAAGGTAGTGCGCCGCGCCAGGCGACAACAGGAGCGCAGCACCTCCCATATCTTATTGATCTGCGCTGGGTTTAGTTAGCGCTTCGTCATACAGGTAGCAGCACTGCCAACATAGGCCCTACGTCAACGCTTTATCAGGCGCATCTTGCGAATCTTTCATTTTGGGATCTTTGCTTCTATTCAAACGACAGATGAAGTAATTGAATATGAAAATTAAAAATACACAATCCATTAAGGAAACTATCAAAAGCCGACTGCAATACAATGACCTTGAGGTTTTGCCCATAAAACGATGTTAAACCTCATGCCGTTTTGCACCCTTACTTTTTTATCATTGCGTTATGAGAGATGGCGTTGCGATGTGGAAGTAAATGGGAAATTTTCTATTATGATTCTCAGACGTTTTAGGGGCATCCTTCCTGAATACGCTACTCGCTGGGTTTTGGTGATGTGAAGGAAACATGATTTTCCGGACATTTGCCATCGTTCAGTGAAACAAAAAAATCAGTAACGCTACGTTTCAAGATCTTCAAGATCTGATCTCTTCTTCAGGTAAATAACTAACCTAAACACATAATTACAAACTAGGTTAAAATAAACAAATCATACCAGAGCGTTGTGACACGCCTAAGTCAGGAATCAGAACCACCATGTTTTGTGCCAACTTCACTAACTGTAAAATATGATAAACAACTAAACACAACACTAATTATTAAAACTGAACTACAGAAAAAACAGATATACGTATGCATTCGTCGACCAACCACCTACGACTGACCAGAGGCCAATAATAAATAGCGATGGATTTTGGTGAAGGATTATCTCTCAGGCTGTGTTGGAGAGAGCTGGCAAACCCAAACTTTTTTTCTAGTAAAATAAATTATAGTTTATTTTTAAGCGACTTTTAAGTCATTCTGAGGTGTTTGTCCAGAAGGAGGAGATTCGGAGAGTTACCACAGCAAGAGCAAGGCCAAGCGGGTGCGGACGACGTTCACCGAGGAACAGCTGCAAGTTCTCCAGGCCAACTTCCAGCTGGACTCCAACCCGGACGGACAGGACCTGGAGCGAATAGCGCAGATCACGGGGCTCAGCAAGCGAGTGACCCAGGTGTGGTTCCAGAACTCCAGAGCGAGGCAGAAAAAACATCTGAACACCGGCAAAATGAAGTCTTCCCCACTGTGAGTCTGTAATTGATACATCTTTATTTTGCTCTTCAGTGACCTCTTTGGTGGGTCAGAGTCCGTTATATGCCCCCAACGCTTAAACTTGTTTCAATGAACTTGAGAACCGTTATAAAACGATGTAGTTGAAGTAACAGAACTAACATTTATGTCCCCAACGCTAGCAGATTTTTCATTTACGGATGACTATAATTGAATTACAATTGGTTACTAGCTTAAGAAAAAAGGGTACTTACGTAATTATATCGACCACACCCTCTTACATTTTGTCCAAACACACACAAAAAAGAAGCATAACCAAACAAAAACTAAACTCCATTTATTGAAAAAAACACACATAAATACTTTGGTTTTTTAATATCTTGATCACAGACTCCACCGCCACCCAAAATGCGAGTGCCTCCGGCCGAAGGTGCTGCCCCGCGCTGAATGTCCAACGAAAAGAAAATAACATCCACTCGATAATAGCACCTATGAAGTAAAATATCCAAATTCTAGAGAGGGCTGATCGGAAATATAAACCAAAATCATAACAATACACATTCCACTCTATGTAACTGATTGGAAAGTTTAAACTAATTAATTTTAGTCCAACCTATATATATAATTTAAATTTTTTTAAGGTTTTGTGATAAAATTAAAATTTCATCAATTGAGAAATAAAATTTTGAAAAAAAAGTACACATGCATAAATAGTAATAGTCTACTTTAATTTAATTGACTGATAAATAAGAAATAACCATTTTTAAAATAAATAAAAATACTTATAACCCGTAATGAAGAATTTTCTGGATCTGTAAATGCCTTGCAGTATGTACTAGAAGATATTATTGGGATAATATCTTTCTATTGAAACATAGAAGAAAGTCTTAGTCGGTGCATGTTATAGGGCCCCCAATACCGGCCATCTTGCCGAATTTGAACACGCCACTCATCGATCTTATGGCTCGTTACAGTCATGTCATTGTCATGGCGATCTTAACTCCGATTTGTTGGGGCCTACCACATATGAAAAAACCTTTTTGACCACAATGTTTCAGTCATGTAACATGTCTCTGCTACCACTTCAGGCCACTCATCACACTGCTACAACCGACACGTGGCTTGACATCATGGCTGTTTCTGACCCGACCCACGTTGCACACCACGGACAATTTCCTGCCCCTGGACTTTCAAAGCATGATCTCATTTTTTGTGCCTATAAACTCCATACCCCCAAAAATAAGCCCAATATTATCAAATATCGCAGATACAGGGACATAGATCATGCTTCACTTCTCACAGATGCTGCTGCTTTACCCTGGCATGAAGTAACCACTGCCAATAATGTAGACAAAATGGTTATCAAATTTAATGCTTTACTTACTAATTTATTTGATAAACAAGCCCCAATCATAACTAAAAGAGTAACCAAAGCCCCCTCTCCATGGATGAATGATTTCATAAGAAATTTGCAAAAGCAAAGGGATTCCGCCTTCAGAAAAGCTAAACGTTCTAAATCCACTCAAGATTGGGAGGCATATAAACGTTTTAGGAATCACACGCAGCAGCAAATCCGTAACGCCAAAGTTAGATTTTACCACACAACACTTCAGAGCCTCAGTCCACTAAATCACTGTGGAGTAAAATTAAAGACCTTGGTGTGGGTAAATCCAATATCAATCCACCTGTTCCGTTTGACCTCAATATTATAATAATGATTACTTTATTAATATCCCTGTTAATATATCTGCAGCTAGCGATTATTTTGCTGAGCTGGAGGCTGCTCCTCGAGAGGCTGGCTGGCCGCCAGTTTTCTTTCACACCTGTGAGTGAGGCTGACGTGCTTGCTGCTTTCGCGAGGATGACCAGCAACGCAGTTGGGGCTGACAACATACCTTTGCGCTTTCTGAAAGATACATTGCCAATCACCCTTCCTGTTTTAGTAGTCATTTTCAATTATTCTTTAAATTCATCTGTCTTTCCCTTAACCTGGAAGCATGCTCTAGTTTGTCCGTTGAGAAAAGTGTCTAATCCGCAATCCCCTTCTTGACCTACGTCCAATCAGTATTCTCCCTTGTCTCTCCAAATGCCTTGAAAGAGTGGTACATCAACAAATTTCATCTTATCTGAAATACCTATAACATCTTATCTAAATAACAGTCCTGGATTTCAGGCCTAATCACAGCACCACCACAACCCTAATTAAAATCACCGATGATATCAGATTGGCAATGGACAAGAGACTAATCACCATTTTTCACTGCTTTTTTGACTTTTCCAAAGCCTTCGACTGTGTTTATTTACCCCCTTCTCCCCTCATCCAAAATTGAAGAAGTATGGGTTTTCTTCTTCTCCGATGTAGTGTGTTATAACTGGGTCATAATCGTATCTTACTGGGCGACAGCACAAGCAATGTGTCAAAAGAAAGGGAAAAAATATCTGAAATGGAAAGCCGTAACAACGGGGTTGTTCCACAGGGCTCTTGTTTCTTGGACCCCTATTGTTCTCAATTTATATTAATGACGTCCACATCTATTATAAGGCACCCCTCTAAAGTTTTCATCTTTATTATGCCCGATGATTTAACAAATTTACGTCACACCTGTTTCCGCACTGATGAATTGAGGCACATTTATGGTTCTACTCAATCAAGACATGTGAATCAATTGTCTTGTTTGGGCGAAATAAACATGGGCATGAAATTAAATGAAGACAAAACGCATGGCAATGGTATTGGGAAAACCCAAGATTGGATCGACCCCGTATTTTGGGACTTCCAACGTTGACAAACCCAAAACTTGAACTCAATAACCACGTACTAAATTTTCAAAACAAATTAAAAAATCTTGGTCTTACTATGAGCTCAAGTCTTAAGATAGTGAAATGACCAGCGTTACGATAACGGTGTTAATAGAGTATTTGCTGGCATTCCACAGTTTTAAAAGCGTTTTGCTATATATAATCTACCAATTTATTCCCAGTGTCAAGGTTATGCTGTTAAAACTCCTCATACTTGCCACAACCTTCAACTACTGTGATCGGCTGTGATCAGGTGACATGACTAGTTGAGCTTTCGGACATGGTCTTCAAAACGTGCTCCAAGAACTATTGTATCAGATTTATATTTCAATCTCAGAACGTATAGTGAAGCATGATGAACTCCCATGTTTTCCAAAACAGCTATCACTTCCTGAAACTTCAACAACTACTCCGCCAACTTCACCATTCTTTCAACTCCTACATTCCAGTTTATATCAGAAACAAGTCACCCTGTTTGTATACTCTGTCCCTGAAAATTGTCAAATTTATTTCCGATATAAGTGAGCGACCATATCGAAGAAGGGGATCCACGTTACTTGTCTCAAGTTTCCTGTTTCACTCAAATCGAACTTCTTCCTAGTCAGGGGCTCGTTCACTGTTTCAGCGCATGTCGCCTCTGGAACTCTCCTTCTCCTGATGCAATTAAATTATCCGTATTATAGAAGGTCGGGTTCGTTTTTTGGGGCGGGGGTCAGGGACTTGGTTTTGCTGGGCGGTCCTGTAGGGGTGGCGGAATGGCGGTGCTCGTCGGCGTGCTTTGTGTGTCGAGGCATGTGTGTTGATGAGAGAATGGAATGTAGCAATAACAAGAAATTATTTAAAAAGATTAAATTGGTTAATTTAAGTTTTTAAATTATCTTTGTTATTGAAAAATTTATCATACATATTCAGCTGATAAATTTGATTTATTAATTATTACATAGTAGTATACTATTCTTGGTTAAATTTAAATTTAAAATGGAATTTGTTTTTATAGTTTTTAAGGTCATTAAATGTAAAATAATGTATATACATATATCCTGTATTATTATGTTGAGGTTGAGTGGTCAGAAGAGGGCTAAATAGCCCTAACTCCCGCCTTCATTGAATAAAGGCATATTTCAATTTTCCATTTTCATTTCATTCCTTCAGTTCAAATCTAAAGTCAAAGGAATGTGGTTTCTTTCGTCTTTGATCCAAGGAGTTAAGTTGTTGAGGTAACTGAAAAATTATTGTGAATTGTTTGGTCACAACAGTTCAATGTTTTACCATGGAAACGTAGACCAGGTAACAATTTGGGGGGGGGGGGGTCCAAGACCCGAACTGATATTATTCCCCCCGTAGTGGACTTAGAGTAAAGTTACCATTTTGTTTCTTAAAAAGGTTCTTTCTCTCTCCATTTCTTTAGTTGAAAACAATATTATAATCTGCTGGTAGGAAGTATAGCCTGTGAGAAATACAAAACATTGTTTCTGGATAAGATTTTCAAAAATCAGCGCAACAGAAAAATTAACCCTGAAACTTTAATGTGTAGTTATAAGTCCACATTCCAAGGACATCACAGTATCATTGTAATGTGTTGAATGACACCTAGGTCATGGAGGGTCCGATGGCTGGGCAGAAGATTGCTGGTAGTCAGAGAGGCAGTTATCCGGTAGGGATCACGAGGGAACTTGGAGCTCGTCACATCAACCTCACCATCACGCTACCTCCTAAAAAAAAAAACCACTACAAAGGCTGCAGGCAGATCCAAGCGTCCTAGCCCACGATCTTACGTCGTCTCAACATCACCCACACTTCGAAATTTCCCACCATCGTGTCTCTGCTCACCGAGTAAAGTCATTGTGCATCCCATTTTTTTATGTTCTCATTTTTTGGGGACATGAATATCTGAGAACCATCCTCTATTGCTTCTCATTGCTTAAGTCCTAAAAGGACTTTTCCTGCTTGCTTTCAAAGAAAGTGGTAGGATTGGATTGGGTAGGACCGCTGTCGAGGTCTATGAGCAAACAGAACTACTCTCAGATCCATATTCACCTTGGGAAGAAATGAAGAGGAGACCACAGGCTCTGTACCCACGACAGAAGCCTCATATATCCAGTTCAAAAGCGAGATCATAGAAATCAACGTTGTTAGTAAATTTCCTATCCTATTAATAATTAATTAACCATTTTCCTCCAATCATGAATTGCAACATGTAAACAATGAAGTCTAAAAATGGATAAAGAATATAACCATTCTCTGCCTGTCGGTCAGAACTATAAGATACTGTCAAACTATAAGCTTAAGTTTTTGTAATTTACACAATGCTTTTTTCTATAAGAGGCTAACATTTCTGTAATAGGGTAACATTTGATGGCAATAAACCCTGTAAACAAACCTACCAATTATCTAACCAACCGCCAAAAAGTAAAGTCTCTTTCGAAAATTAATTTCAGCAGACAATACAATCTCTGGAAGATAAATACAAAAACTCAGCTTAATGATCATCCTCTGAGCCCATAGAGTTGTAAATAAACCCTTCCATCTTTGGTGCTATATCTTTTGCCTAAGAACTAATTAACCCCGACATTGCATAATAACTTATAATCTGTACCCACAAAAACCAGCTGATATCCCTTGAAATTCGATTACAATGCAGTAATTTTTATAATTTTATTTAAATTTTGTATTACGAGTACCTCAAATATCCACCTAGAGTGAAACAATGCAATAATTTTTTTCCAGTCGAATGACCCCTCCTAATTTTACGATATACTATGATGAATGTCTCCGCTGTAATGATTCCCTGACCTAACAATTTAAAAAGAGGAGGTACAGTGATTTTAGGACTGTGCCTGGGTTGTATCTGTGAAAATACTTATTATATTCAAGTTTCTTGTACTAAATTTCCTTTTTTTAAATTTTCCCACTCCATAAAATGGCTGTAACTTCTCTGTGTGGAAATTAATACCAGATAGGGTAAATTTATTCACTCATTAGAAAGGGTAGAAAGCCAAAAAACCAGGAGGTGTCTTCCCTTCGAATTCCCGCACACCAGTTTTTCTCCTCTATTGTTAACCTATTGGCCCTCCCTCTGATCCATGGTAACGTATTAGAATCAAAAAACTTACAAATAGATCTAGATCATCATTTTCACATCCAATGTAATTATTTCTAATTATCAAACCATATGTTAATTTAATTCCTTAAAGTGCATATTACTGTATATAGGAAAATCTAACTATTGATATATGAATGGGATAATACACTGAATAATTCTAGAACTTGAAATGTAATTTTTTCATGTTGGCAGTATCCGAACCTCGTCCTTATCGCTAGACGAGCCTTATCCCAAGATCCCATGCTGAATGTGTTGGTAACGCATGATGGGGCTGAAGGTGTATGAGAAGACGCAAGGGAGGCCGGGGGAGACCTGACTCGCTGACATTCCTCCCGTCCCTTCAAGCATTCTCCATCGTAACTACTGCGTTCCCGGAATTTACAGTGTTTTTCAATATTTTTTTTTTCCGAGAGACTCGATAGCTGTCTGTAATTTTGTTCCTTCCTCAATAGTGCTCCAAACTAAACCATCGTGATAAGTTTTTTTCTCTTGTGGTGAAAACTTATATAGCTGTTACAATAATTTGAAAACAGGTAATAAATAAGTTCCTTCTCATAAATAAAAAAGGTTTAATAACTAAAATGGTATATAAAACATAAACGTTGTTCTTTAAATCTTACCACCAATCACGGTATGGCTAATTTAGAAGTAAGGAATATGTTCATTTATTAGCGTAATGGTTTCTTTTTGTTATGATGTTTTTATATTTGTTAATACTTTTGAGCAAAAATGCAAAGTCTGAATCCAATATTGCTTTCTTGGTAATTGTTGTTCAAATGTAATTTTGACTTTGATAACCTACTGATTTGTAGTATATTACTTCTTCCTGACTCAAAGCAAAGTCATAAATTTTATAAATTCTTCTTGTAAATGAATAGTTTCCTCAGTTATAATTGTTGTATAATCGTGGCCACAGTCCAAGTACACAAATCCTTCCTACTTAAGAATTAGTGTATCAGGAAGGACAAAATTTACATTATAACTCCAAGAAGGATGGATTGTCCATTTCAAAGGGCACTCGAATTAAAATAAACAAAATTTGTATTAATTTACAAAACAGTCAAAATAATTTAGACTTCAAGCTACAGTTATAAAAAAATTTCAGTGGGTCACCTTAATTAACAACTGTATACTTATAGTATAAATTTTCTTACATTTTGTTGATTTTAAATTTCTTATTTTCTCCACTCGCATGACCATCAATTAACAATAAGCTTAATAATGCAGAATTTGGGTACTGGATTAAGATTAAGATAAAGTATTTTAAATGAAGAACGGAAAAGTAATCTTTCATATTTTAAGATACTGAAACATTTAACAAAATGTCAGGAACAGAAAATGGAAAAATAGGGAATTAATTATCAAAGCTTTATTAATCTGTGATTTCAAAAACTAATAATGAATATTGTTATACAATATACCAAAATTCTTTCTTAATAACAGGGTCCATGTTAAATATAAATAATTGGAAATTTCTCGTATAAATCTGCGTTTATATCTTGTTGTACGCTATTACCTGAGCAATGTAACTGTATAAAACAAAATCTGCTAAAATTTCTTAGTTATA
>NW_025788935.1:0-9244 GCF_021130785.1 Homalodisca vitripennis
AACATATCCTTTTGATTATGAAAAATCACATTAAAGATTGTTTGTTTCACACTTAGGTGTTCATATTTTTCACACAAAGAACATATTCCAAGAAAGGCTTTTGATTTGATGAGAATGTTTTTTCACAAAGGAAGTTAGCTAATTAAAATAAGCCATAAGTGGAAGGAAACAGGATTTTCTAGATATTTTGCCATTGTTCAGTGATGTATCACTGAGCAATTGGCAAAATATCCGGAAAAATCCTGTTTCCTTCATAATCCTCTCCCATCATCAAAAACAAACTTCAGACAAAGAAGCCATAAGTGTGAATGTTAAGTCCAGCGTTTACCAGTTCAAATTCTGCTCTATGTGCAGCATCTGAAATCGATCCAAGTGCTGTCACAGATTATGAGCCGTTGAGGAGGAAAAAGTGGTGTATAGTCAACTTTTTGTTTAAAACCTAGTTTAAAATGCAGTTTTGGAGATCTTGAAACCTTATTTCATAATTTGGAAAAGTGGTTTTAAGTTCAAAACCACATTGGTAAAACATCAATTCAGGAGGCGTGAAAAAAGGTTGGAAATGAAACAGCTGATATTGGTTTGCAAACAATAGTGGTGTAAGTCTGACTTACTTCACTATTCTCTGGGAAAAACAGTTTGACTTACTTCACTATTTCCATGAGAGCTAGCACATTGTTTTGGTTGTGAATAACTCACAGTTTTGATCGTGGTCTCTGTTAATATTAATAAATAATCAAGTTTAAACTGAAGTAACCACATTTTAACAGTAATTTAATGATGATGTTATGAGTGATTCTAGTTCGGTTGGGGGAGTCCGGGTTGTCTGCCTTCAATTCTTCTGGATTCTGGATCTGAATATATTTAACCTACGGAATGACATACACGGTTAAGGAGTAAACATTAAACCTAATTAAATTTGAGAGGTGTATAAGTTTCTTTTGTGTTGATTTTTCTTTATATCCAAGCATGGTTTATCATAAATATACAGAATTTTTTAATTATAAATTTTACTATAAAGTCTTGTTAGGTTTCTAAATTCATCCTTTTTTTTAAGAAGGCAAAACACTCATATTTTCAATGTTATTTTATGTACACAACCCTGCTTTATTATTACATAGGGACTATATCAAATCCAAACTAGGCTCTTTAAGGTTTCAAACACTCCATTTTAGACTGTTTTCAATCTAATTACTGTATTACAATATTTCATAGTTGCAAACTTAAAATATGTTTATTGTGATGTTTTTTCTATAATACTGAGAGGGCCTAGTTTAAAATTATTTGTTATATTGCAGGATAATGAAACCTGGAGGCAGCTAATGAGGAAGAAATACATAATGAGGATCTCAGATGGAATACGTGATGATGAGAATGGAAATACCTTTTGGTTATGAGAAACACGAAAAAGGAAACGGAATCCAAACAAAAAGGAACATCGTAAAATTAAACGGAACCGTGGTTAAGGCCTATGTTACTTGGTAGGGGTAAAGCGTGTTGCTGAGAAATATATTCTTCTAATCCACCTTGTGGGTTGTAAAATGAAGTGCAGTGATAAACGTAACTGAAGAACAGAGAAAGAAATTGTTTGATAATTTTTTTATAGTATGGGTTGTTTTCAAAAACAATAATGTATACATTATGTGGGCTATTGCAAACAATGTAACACCAAAAGCTCACCGAACGAGCAAGAGACGGGAAGTCGTTGGCATGGAAAAATGCAACTATAAATTTACCAACTTGCAGTTATCAGACAAAAATCTTAGGGGGTCCCCCCCCCCCGAGGGCGCTGTGCAAAAACAGTATTTTTTAAAGACATTTTCAAATATCTGGATGGGCAAGATGTTTTAGAGCTTTATTAAAAGAAAATATGGAGCATGGATGTGAACCTGGAAGTGATTTGAGAGGAGTATTCAGCCGTCTGCAAAACAAAATAGATGATGCCGACGGTTACACACATTGTAAGAAACCATATTGAAAGTTTTCCTGCGTAAAAAAATTTTTTCAGTCCCATTATACAAGGGCTCACAACCCTGATAGAAAAGTACTTTGTCAGAGTACTTAAATATTAGAACAATTGTTTTAAATTTATACAAAGAGCACTGTGACAATATCAATGCAGTCAGCTTCCTGTTTCAGAATTCCAAATATCGTTATATTTTTAATTATGAATTTCAATCTACACTTTCATACCACCTCATAAAGATACTTTGCGCAAAATGGTGACATTTTCAAAATAAAAATTGCTGGTTGTGAGGACCCACAGAAAAAACTAGAGCTTGAAACCAGTACATGGGAGTTGCATTTACGTAAGGAGCGGAACTTTGCTTAGAGAAAAATTGAAAGCAAGCTAAAGAAGACAGCAAAAAAGGTGAACTCAAAAGGTTTTATGCTTTTTGATCTTTTGATCTTCAAAAGGCTCTTCGCCTTTCCAACTCTGACGGTGCTCTGTTTGCATACTATAAGCGTAACAATGTACGTTTATAAATAGTAGGATGTCAGGAGTTGTCCTAGTGGAATTAGCATACATGGTTACGCTTGGGACGAAACGGTAGCCTCCCGTGGATCTCAAAGAAAATTGTATCCTGTTTGGTAGAGCACTTCCGCAACAAAGTTTCTGCAAAAATATTGACCATGTTATTATGTTCAGTGATAGTTGCGGGAGGACAAAAACCGCAAACATACAAAGTAGCACTTGATTCGATGCATTGAAGTTTCTTCAAGAGGAAGGGACAAACATTAAAAACCCCCCTTTAAAATTGATCATAAGTTCATGACCAGTGGGCATTCTTTTCTTGCCTAACGATGCGGGACTTTGGAGTGATTGAGTCTTATTCAAAAGGTTAGTAGAACCATGAATGTCCCTACAAGATTGGTTCGATGCAATTAGTGAAATCAAAACTGTAAAAAAGCCACTATTTACATGTTCAAGTCTATGAGAGGAGGGAGGTATGGATTTATTCAACAGCCAACCTGGAAAAAAAGGCCATCACAAGAAGAAGAAAAAACACTGATGGGTGATAAAGTATCTTGGCACAGAGATTCAATGGCTTCGGTACTTGAAAGACAGAACCGTACAAAGAATCTTTCTACAAGGAAACTCTGAATGAAGATTTTTGAGTTTCTTTCGCCTATTGACATTGCACCTGCAAGAAAAGGAAGGAGAGGGAGTGGCAACATACTTGGGCTTGTGCCTTTTAGAACTTTTATATTCAGGGCAGCGGCAGTGACCCTCAGCAAAGAAAAGGGACCATGTTGGACTTTACTACCCTACCATTCGCAACCAGATCAAACATGGATTTTTATCACCAGTTTTGATTGAATTGGACTCGGGTGGAAGCATCTGTAGATTGATACACCTATTATCGAACAGACAGTCAGAATCTGAATTTCTGACTACGAGTTAAAATTTCATTTTTTACATACATGGAGGTTTCTCTTACTTTAACAATAATTTGTATTTTTTTTAAATATATATGTAAAATACACTGAGTTTTTTTTTTTTTTTTTTTTTTTTTTTTTTTTTTTATATTTTTACAAAAATATAATTATTTTTTTGGCTCCTATGTTTAATTCCACTTTTCACTCATAAATTTTTTAAGAAAAATGGGTGGTAATGTCATAAGTTTTAAATTAATAATTGTTAAAAAAAAATAATAAAAACAATTAAATATACACTTGTAAGGGAACAGAAAGAAGAAGAGAAGAGAAGGGGAGAAATATAGAGGGGGAGAAGGGGTGAAGAGAAGAACTAAATAAGTAGGTTATATTAGAAACCTTTAACGTACTGTCAATATGGACAGATAATTATTTATTATGTATTCCTGTGAATTTGCAGATTAAAGTTTTTCTACACAAACCTCTAATTAATCCTCAAAACTTATTAACACTTGGACTTGCTATTACCACTTTCTCCCTCATCAACGGCTCATTTGACTCGCCTGGAATCTGGAGTCATACCCAGTGAAGGACATCTTAACAAAGTCAGCGAATGAAGAAGGCTCAAAATGTATTTCTTTTCCAGCAGGAAAATATCACATTAATTCTATCTCAACCCTACTTCCTAACATAGCTACATTATGTCATCATTTGTTATAAATGATGTATTTGTTCTTTCACATCATGGAAAGATGAAGAGTTGGTTTGTAAACATAATCATGTTCATGTTTTGATTGGCCATTATTAAAATATGCATCATTATTATTGAGGTGTAAATTTAAAATACCAGGAGACATGTGATCTAATTTTTTTATGAACCTTGTAGCAAATTCCTAAAAAAACTGGTGTCCAGGAAAAATGCCTCCATCGTCAAGTGATTCTTTTTTAAATATCCGTTTCCCTTATTGGATTAGAATGTTATTCTCTATAACCATTATATTTTTTTAGGCTTCTAGGAGACCTCCAGGTCTTAAAAGAATGTTTTCAGTTTTTTTAACAAGTTTGCTAATATGGGTTTCACACCTGGTTTATATTTAAATTCACCAAGTACAAAATTGCTTTTTTGGACTTCCCAAAATAGAGCTACCCAGGACTGTCCACATTTATTGGATGAATTGACAAATCAATTAAAGGTGCCTAGACAATTAGTGCCCGTGATTTTACTAAATTAAGTTTTTTTGTCTGTAGATCTGAAAAGGAATCACAGATGTTCAATTTTCCACAAGCAACATAGAAATGTTGGCTTTAGCTCTTGAAATCTTTTCATCGTAAAAATACTTAAATTTGACAGTGTAAACCAAAACCGGTCTTTTAACACTCGCGGTGCTCTCCCGCGTAGTTTCACAGTAAACGTAGAGTGGATCACGCGGAGCACGATTGTGCTCCATTGTACCTCTAATGAAAAAAATTTATTATTTTCTGCATTATAACCAATATAAATCAGGCATTAATATGACATGTTTGGGTAAAGAAAGAAACGTCTGTACAATTGCTCAAGATATAAAATTAAACATGTGTACATTTTAACAGGTTTAGGATAAAAAAGTGGTGTTTAACAAAAAAAAAGTTATTATTACATATCAATACTTTGGAAGCTTTCCTCTAGACTACTCCTGTATTCTAGACAAGTCAACACAGACACTCCCCCAAAAATTTTTTTTTTTTTTTATGGGTTGTAAATGAACAACACCGACGCCATTTATAGCACTTTGGAACAGGATTTCCTGGTTGTCTTGTTCCTTGCTCTGCCACACAGGTAGCTCCTTCCAGTTGTAGCAGCTCTGGGGGGCTGAGGTTGCGGTCGGACCGGTCTCGCTTCATCAGGGTGCAGGCAACAAGAATTGCCTCTAGTTTTGATCTGCTTTGGGTATCATTTCTATTCTAGTGTCAATGCGGAGTTCTCAATTGGGGTTTCATCAACTCCAAAGACAGCTTTTTCAAAAAATCCAGCCTATTTAATGAAGTCAAGATTTTTGATGTGCCTTGTATATTGTCATAGCGTTTCACACCTCCCACATTTAGCAGGTGAAAAAAAAGAGTCAGAGGCCACCTTTTTGAGTTTCTTGCTTGCAGCATACTGACGACGACAATTTAATCAAGAATGTCGACAGCCATACTTAGTGTCGTTGTATGATGTTATTATCATGGGCTTCCTTTCATCTCCTGTTTCAGGGTCGATGCTTGCGTCGTCATGCATGGTGGAAATCATCAAAACCGCTTTATTCTTTTTGGGTACATAAGATACTAGAGTACAAGTCTTTTGAAAATCCAAAGATGCTACTCTTTACTTCTCTGTTTGAATCAGGTAGAAAGTTTGGTGGTACCTGACGTTTGTTTTTACGGAGATTGGAAATAAGAGTTAGCTTTTTTTTTCTCTTCCTTTTCGCGGAGTCTTTTTGGCTAGAGGCACGGATGCGAACCAGTTTATCACACGTGATGTTTCTGTTCGATCCCGCTATAGGCTCGACTAGTCGCATAACGAACTCTTGAGTGTTTGTTCGCACCTATGGAAATGGTCCAGCTGGCTGAGTGCCTACATAAATTTCAAGATTGGTTGCAAAAAAGTTAGTGCGTAGGAAACAAGAGCAAAAATCTTTATGCCATACTTAGCAGGCTTGCTTGGCATGTAAACCCTAAATTGGCAGTTCAATCCTCTGTAACCTACCAGCTGTTCATCAATTGTTAAATAATTTGTGGTTTGGTATGAGCGCTTACAATTTGATACGAACTTATCAAAAATTTCCCATGAAGGCTGCTAGCTTCTCCTACAGATTGTCTCACATCTCTACTAATGAATATTGTCAAAAACGTAAGCATCGTAGAAGAAACTAAACCTAGTCAAACTCATGGTCAGGTAGATTTAGCTTCAACTCCAGTACCTGTAGTGTTGTCCCACATGTCAGTGACATTGTCTTCTTCCTGCTTTCAGTGCACCTGCTAGGTACAATATTCCTATTAGGGCTTTTATTTCACGTGCAATCTAGTAGGTCTCTCATCTCTATCTCTTTGAAAATTAGCCCTTACCTTAACTTATGTAAATGTTTGTGTATTTCCAACAATTCGTGTGACCATATTGTCATCAATGAAACATTCAAAGGCCATAGCAGGGGTATTTGCATTTCATGCATTACCTTGTGGTCCTGGACGGTGAATTACAGGAATGATATTGTGTCTAGGTGTTCGGGTCGCACGAGGAACTTGAGGATCAAGGTACCATCTTGTATCCCTGTCTTTTCCTATGTAAAACTCAGGGTTTTGACAAAAAGGAGCACCGTCTTCAAAGTCAATTTCATGGTCAACTTCTGTCTCATCACCTCCATCTGATTCTTCGGATCCGACATCATCTTGAGCCTCAACGTGATTCGATTTCTTGTTTCGTCCTTACATCTTCAACTCCAAAAACACTTTCATTGTTCCTCTACAGTTTCAGCCAACCAACGACGCAACTGTTCACGGTTCAGTGGGTCAACATGATCACGATGGTCACATTGTACTTTTTATTGAACAATCATTTATTTTCATCCATAAAATGGAAAAAAATAAAAGAAGCAGAAAACTAATAAAATAAAAAACATATACAAACCGTATAAGCTAAGAAAAAACAGTAACAAGAGTACTTCCGCGCGGAGCACAGTTGTGCTCCAAGAGCGTAGCGCTTAAGTAAATAATTCACAAAAACTCGCTGATGCAACTGCTGACAGACGACTACAAACACACTTGTCGACGCAGAGGGTGACAGGTAGAGGCTCAAGGTCAATCGGCGCTACCAACTGTCACCAACACCAACAAAAACAAAATACCTGGAGCACAAACTGTGCTTCCCGCGCGCCTACTGGAAGAGACAGCGTAAAGTCAAGAAGTTTTGAGCCTACTGAAGCTCTGATTGCAGATTTAAAAAGGAAGATTATATCAATCTTTCCGAACCAGTATGTAAAACACTACCAAGAGAAAAGTCAACCTAAATAAAGAAAAATAATTTTTAATAAGTGAAGGCAGAATTCAAGGAATATTTGACCTACAATAGATAGAATCAACTAATCTATAACAATTAAAACAAAACTTATTAAATTAATGTTTTGTACAAGTAACCAAAGAAGGTTGTAAAGAAAAAAGAGAAAAAAATTAGGAAAAAAAATAGTGATATAGTTAAATAAACAGATACTGCTGATTATCGATATAAACTTTTGAAGTTTTCTCCATGTACCAAAGAACTTACGTACCAAATTTCCAGTATCTATGACCTTGCTATCAAGAGCTATTACACACAGAAATAAATAGACAAACTAATCTTTAAACTTTTAACCTAAAAGTAATATAGGGTTCTCCACAGGACCACGAGAAGTATATGTACAGAGCATTCACATCCCAAGCCTCTTCTTCTAACAGTTATCTAACAGGCAAGTAGATTGGGCAGACATACACACACAATTACTAACCTTTGACCTCAAAATCAAATTGAGTTACTTCTTGGACATAAGAGGAACCTATGTCCCAAGGTTCAAGTCTCTAAGATCTTTCTATCAAGAGATAGCACAGAAAGGACCAATGACACCATTTCCCAGAAGGCCCAGACAGGTAATTAAATAGTGTTAAACATAGGTTTCTAGACTATTTTATACTAAATACTTATTATTACACATTTTTTTTTTTGTTTTTTTTTTTGTGTGTGTGTGAAACCTACCACAAAGCAAATAATGAAACTAAATTGGAATAAACAAAAAACTACTAAAGTTGAATTTGTGATCTGAACGACAGATTTTAAAATATTGCCACTATCTTCTGTGTGTTTTTTCAGTTCACACCATTGAGATACTTAGGACCAATTGAACATCGCTATCTGTCCTTTCATTTAAGATATTAGCCAATACTGTTTCAGGTTAAAATACCTCTAGACTAAAGATATCTTTCCACAATCCTGAAATATATCAAGTTTGAAGATTTCTAAGCATTGTTTTACATTGAATGAACGAATAGTTGAATTTAAAAAAAGAACAAACCTGAAGCGGAGAGCAGCTAGGATAAGAGCAGGAGGGGAGTAGTCGAGGTTACAGTCTTAGGCTAACACTGTCACCGATCACAACACGCGTGCTCTTTTCGTCACCTTTTTTCATCGCCCTGTCACAGAACTGCTTCCTCGTCACAAGGCTTGTGTCACTTTGAATGTATCTGGGTTATAGCATAGGAAGTACGCAGCATTGTTTTTAGTACTATAAGGGCGATTGTTTAAGTTAGTAAAATAACTTTTACTACCGAATTGTATACCTGTCCCGAAAACATTAAATCTCATATTTTGGTTTTACTGACGCGTTGATTCTAAGATAGAACAGCATCAATACTTTTGACCTATCTTTCTTAGTGCTCTGTCTGCCCGAAAGTGTTTTTCATAAAAAAAGTATTATTTTAAGACACACCTAAAGATACAATGATGAAATTTTGTGGTTAAATCTTCTTAGTACTGTATGTGTTCCTTATGGGTGAAGTAAACGAAAGTATTTAACTTCGTATGACAGCTTGAATAGTCGGTGTAGTCTTTCAAAACGCTATTAAAAACTAAAAAATCACCAGTCACGAGCAAAGTGTAAAAACAGTTCACAAATATTCCCTAAACATATCGTTGACAATTTGTACTCTACTACCAGAGATGCATGACACAAAGATAGAGAACATAATGACTACGTTACTCGGTAACGGTAAGGTACATGCCCTCGGCAGGGTTATAGCATAGCGCAGTAGAAATTTGGCAACAGGATGGAGTTCTGTTGCCTAGGAAACGGCTTCAAACTGATTGGCTGCAGCAAGCTGAGCTCCG
>NW_025788936.1:0-9763 GCF_021130785.1 Homalodisca vitripennis
ATCATAACGAATGTTTTATGTGTTCCTAATAGTACTTCACTTAAAACTAACTCTATTATGTAGCTCAAGTATACGCATATACCTCAGAGCGTCCCACAATCCGATTAACTATAGCTATTTTATACATAAAAATAACTAGAGCAATAGTTAATGAAATAAAATGTGATTTACAAAACGTGTTTCTTTATACGTTGAGTAGATTTCTCACTCAAAGTAGGGTGTCCATTTAACAAACTATTATAACATCTCTAGTTGTAGAGAATCACTGTTAGTCTTACCATCCTTCACATGCGATACGTGACACATGTGCTAGAACATTAGGAGCAGGTGGGAGTAAGTAGTAGAGTTACGATTCACAACGCAGTTAAACTGTGTTAATTTAAAAAGTTTCAAATAGCCACACACAATCCTCGGCTTACCTGTTAGTATCATCAAGTGGAAAGTAAATACCGTTACACTTATCTTATAAAAAATCATCTCAGACATAAAATGATAATGTATTTATACCCAGCAACAATAAAAACCTTATCTACGATCACACACATGACTTGTGGACATATCCGTAGATATGTTCTACATATTCCCAAACGGGCTACGTTCCTAAATGACCTCTATTTGGGGTTTTATTTCTATAAGTGGACACTTATTATTAATTGAATGTACATTTTCTTTTTATAATTAACCTTCTGTACTTTGGTTCAAACAACTGTAATTGGCTCTCAAAAATATAAAGGTATAAACATCAGATAAGGAAACAAAACACTACTCACATACAACAAAAATAATGCTATCTATAACACGTTTTCAATATTCATGGTTTTCAAGAATGTTATTGATAGATTTAACCCAGTTAAAATTACAATTATATATATAGGCAAAATTTAATTGTAACGGACATTTCCTGCATGTATCTCTAAAAGCTTAAACAGATACGATTAAAAAATATTACCACCATTTTATGGGTTTTTATTCCTAAAGGGGCACTAGTTTATCTAGTTGAACTCAATTACTTTTTCTAACTATTTCTTACTGTTAAATATTGGGCTAAATGGCTCAAATCATATATAAAGTTTATAAATCATACAATTAAAACACCATGAGGCATTAGATATGGACACTAGCGTTTGGTTGGGCATTATGATGTACTGGGTTGAAGGGTCCTTGGTGATGCTGAGACTCTTATCCATTTCCCTAGAATGGTGGCATACATCTACCTCAGGCCTTACCTTCTTCGACCTCCACATTGGCCCACTTCCTACACATCAGGGCTATTCAATGGACCGGTCGGTTATTCGATGCAAGCTATATAACATAGAAAGTCTTCTTCTCGGTAATAAAATATTTTTATTAAAGTGCCCATATTCCATAGTCAGAGCGAAATTTCCTGCCTGTAATGTTTGACTGGCTGTTGCCGCTTTTGGCAATGCTGGTTCCTCACTATAGTTCGGGATCGTCGCATTAAAAATAGAGACAGTGTTTCCAGGAGGACAATTTCATCCACCCACACATAGCATAGTTGAATTAATTTCTTAAATGGACCATAAACAACAGAGACGGGTCGTGAGTGGTTGAAGTCTGTTTGTTGTGTGGGGAGAGAAACAGACAGACTAGAAGTAATGCCATTCTCATGTAACTACAATAGTTCACAGAACGTCTATATGCAGGACGGAAGCACCATGGTTGTCGAGGCAACACCAATACATGGTGATTCTTTTTAAAGCAACCTAACCTTTTTGGACATACAATGTTGTCATGCTATAACAAAAAGTCAGGGCCTGTAATCCAACTCGGTTGGGATTAGCAGTGCCGCAAGCAACCTACTGGGTCCGCATCACGATAAAAATGATCCTTGTAAAAACTTTCTAGGGAATACAAAACATTGGAGGAAGCTTGAATTTGCCTCTCTGCACACTTTTACTAGCTAGAAACCATCAGTCACTCATCTAGTCCCTCTCTCGCGCCGAAGTCATACCTCACAAACTCTTTTCTCGCACTTTTCTGTGACACGATACATCTTTCACCTCGCGGTTTTGAACAGTTCCGAGTCCCTGTACTACGTCAATATTCACAAATTTCATTAGCTGTAAAGTTTGTTCTTCCCTATTCACAACACTAACTCCCACAGGTTTTGAAAAACAAGCATGTTTTGAAAAAACAGATCGACATTATGTTTGTTGAAGCTTGTACTACGTACATTCAAGCTGGTGGCACTCAGGCAAACTCGAATGGAAACCATTTTCAGTTTGCGCTGCATAAAGACTTTGTAACTCCAATTCATTACTGGTCTTTCACTACTTAGGCAACCCAATTCTCACGGGACATGCTAACTTTGTTTGGCAATAGCAAAATTCAAAAGCTATATTCTACTCAGATTTCTTTTGGGCCCTGATACCTATAAAATATTTTTTTGCTGCCTGAACATGCATAATCCAGAGAGTTGTTTTTTCTTGTTCAGACCGACAAATATCAGTCTAAGTTTTTTTTGTACCCCCAATATTAACACATTTATCTTAGGTTACTCTCTTGTTTCTTAAATTATAACCTAAGTAATGCGGACACTCTCGCGTTTAACACCCATGTTTTTCAGATGCTTGTCTTCAAGCTATATGTTCCAGATATTTACATCTTAACGGGACTGCTGACTACGTAGATCTTTATATCCACACTGACCACCGGGCTTTTTTTCCTTTTGTTAATTTCTCACCATTATCTGCAATCTGCAACTAAACCCAATAAAAACATCTGCATTATTATTACCATTGGGGGCTTGTTGTGGGACATGTCACAATGTGCCCCCAGCCCGTCGTCACAACACTTAGGCCCACACTGTCCGCCATCTTACTATATGGGCGACCTGCACGCAACTCAAACCAATCGTAGGGAAAATGTATCAATTACCGTACCGTAGGGACAATAAACGAGCTATCTAATAAAAAAAATTATGGTTGCCTGTAAAGTCGGTTTTACGGGCGAAGATTTTACGTGACAACGTCTTTTTCTCGGTAGAATATTTATTGATATGAATATTATTAAATTGCACAATAGGAACCAAGGAATTGAATAAAAATAAGAATTGCACAAATTTTAACTATAGAAATATATTTTGTTTACTAAAACATTGTACATAATTTGAAATTAATTAAAATTTGTTATTGTAAATGGTAAAGTTGAATAAAACATTTACTAATAAATTGGAATTTGAAATTCTTGCTAAACACAGTTAAATTCTAACTCCGCGCGTGGTGATTGGTCGGTTTAGTTCTTTTGTTTGGTCGCAACTGTTATGACAGGTTAGAGGTTATAATTTGTTATTTTAAATGTTTGACTAGCAATACGCGCTGTTTCTTCTCAATCGACTGAATTACGATTGATTGCAGTTGATTATTTAAACTAATAATTTACTTAACACTATCAACATTTGTCAATAGTATGACATAACCTATAAACTCAGTTTCTCAACTTTTGTGTCAATCTAACAATTAATTCAATCAATCATAGTTTACGATAATGAAATATCAGTGTACAATTATTTACCTTTATTGTTGTAGTTGTTGTAAATGACGAATCTAAGCACTCCACATTTTCACGAATAAACATAGTTATCTGCTTTATCCCGTGCGGCGGACCCACAGTTATCTGCTTTATCCCGTGCGGATCCCGTGCGGCGGACCCACTGGACGGGCATCGTAACGTTACCGGGCGTTACACTTTTTCATGAGTGACTCCGAGCCGCAACCTAATTTAAGACGTTGTCACGTCAAAAACTACTCACATACAAAATGCATCAACACATTTTCAAGGTTGAAAAATCACACACTTGAGGCTTGACGCACAAGTGGAGACTTACAAAATCAGCTGTTACAGCTATAATAAGAAAACCTCGTTGCTAACCTATAACATGTTACTCGACCTATCTGGATAATTATTTCATATATGTACCAAAGTAGATTCTTTTATGTACTTTTTATAAAGTTAATGTCCCCAAATGGACTATGCCCCCTGAATACTTTAAAAGTAAGTCTTGTTAATTGTCCGTTGCCTAGCATATTTCTATTTTGATATATTTCTCTTATAAGTGCACTAAATTATGTATTACTATCGTTTCCTTGTATACACTTATTATATATGACTCTAAACTTAGTTTCTCAGTAAGTTTCGGTTACCAACAAATTAGGTTTCTAAAACAACTTGGAATGTTTTTTTTCTTCTCACAAATCTAAAAATTTACAATTTCCTCCCCTATAGTCGTTTAATTTCACTACAGACAAATATCTCGATTTTAATAAGAACACGAATTGACTTTTCTACATGTAATTTTTATATTATTATATCTGTCTTATGGCTTAATATCTAAATAATAGAATAACTGCTATCTTAATTAAAACCAAATAGTGGCTAGCTTCCAAAAAACTCCCTTTTTGTTAAACTCTTCATTTCTAAAAAGCTAAAAAACCCCCCCCCCCCCCCCCCCCCCCCCCCCCCCAAAAAACAAAAATACTCCCGACCTTCCAGAGCCACTTCATCATGGAAAAACTCATATGGATTTGTGTAGATAAACATATGTTATTATTTTTTTCCCACCCAAAAACGCCTTTCACCTTGACTGTATGATAAACAATATTCGTTTTAAAACAGTTTTTTTTTGGGGGGGTGGTTCTATAAACCTCAATCGTATGAAGTTCTTGATAATTACGACGTGTCATCTATACAAGTAGTGGTGCTCGTTTGGTACCGCGAATAGTAGTGCCAATACCTACATTTTAATTTTTGCCATTCAGACCACCGCGAAAATATACATAATGGGCCGGAATAAACAATATTGGAATATGAAAGAGCTGTGCGCGGACAATGGACCTGGGAAGGAAAACAGGATTTTTACGGACATTTGCCCATCAGTTCATCACCGGTGATAACTATAGATAAAACCAGTAAACACTGACGTTATCGAAGAATCATGCTCTGCAATCTGATCTCTTCTTCATGGTACAAGAAGACCTTACAAACCTAATCCCACATAATTACAAAACTAAGTTAAAATACAAACAAATCTTACTAAAGCGTTTGTGGCACGCCTAAGTTCAGGAATCAACACAACCTACATCGCTTGTTGTCAAACTTCCACTAAACACTAACAGACATGCCACTTAATACTAAAACTATACTCAAAACTATCTAATCAATTAAAAGTAAACTACGGAATACAGGTCACAACTGCGTCTTTCCATACCTCGTCTCTACTGACCACCTACGACTACCACCAGAGGGGACTAGCCAATGGCAATCGTTGACGGGCTGGCTAAAACCATAGATGGCGGACATACAAGGGATGGGGCAACAGGAATGGGCCCCTCTTCGTTATTTATTGGGTTCATGCCGAGATGGAACTTCCTGTAAATATACAACATATTGTGAACTCACGCCATTGGTTTATTCACAAATATTCCGATCCGTTTGTAGAGTAACTTTTGGTTTTCTACTTTATGTTTCATTTTTTCTCAGAATTGGCAACCAAAGCTGGTCTCCTAATCTCGACTGATGGGTATGGACCTGATTGGTTGGTCTGCCAATTTAATGTATGTTGCCTCATACTTAATTTTCCTTTTGAAGAAGCATGTGGTTCCCGATGCTATTATGTGGGCTTCATCCCAAGTCATTATGATGGTCGCATTCGGACCCAAACCCAATGGTGGCCCAGGCGTGCACAATTTCTTTGACTTTTCTGTGAAACCCTTTCTCGTGTTTTCTTTGTGTTCCTTTTATCCTTACGTTTAATGGTCTTTTTGTCTCTGCTATTGTATTCCCTATATGCAGCTAGCACTTTTAATAGACTTTAAACACAGTTTTGCGAATCCTGTGTGCCATTTTTTGGTTTTGTTTTTACGAGACTTTGTCTAAGAGTGTTGTGTGTTTTAAACGCGGTTTTAATGTGGTTCACTTTCTACCTACTCTTCTAATTTTCTCCGATTAATCCCGGCACATAAGGGATTGACAATAATCGCAAATTTATCAACAAATCTGTTTTTCTGACATCAGGAATGATTCTTCTGGTTTCGTTTGCACTTTTTAATTACTAATTGAGGGTAGCCATTGCTTCTGAGATCCGATTACAATTTTTCTTTAAACATTCTTCTTTTTAGTACATCTTTATCTGAGCACAAGCTCTTTGCTCTATTAAACAACGAGTAGGCTACTCACCTTCTTTGAAAACAGATTTTTGATGGTTGGGATTGATAATTTACAAATATTTTCCTGTGTGGTGTTATCTTTCAGAAAAACAGTTGTCTTAAGGGACTTACCTATCTCTTAATACATCACATCCAAATAGGGGAAGCTTGTTTGGGACTTCCACTTCCATTGTGAGGCGGATGGAAGGAGATAAAATACTATTAATGTGATTCAAAAAAATTATTTAATTCAATGTTCTCCATGAGAAAAAAATACCAAAGGTATCATCCACATACCTCCACCATATCACCTTCGGTTTGAACTGAGCTGAAGCCAAAGCTTTTCGCTCGAATTCCTCCATAAAGATATTTGAGCGAAAAATAGGAGACAGTGGAGAACCCATTGCCATCCCATCATCTTGACGGTAAATTTTACCCTCTAACCAAAATAATTGCATTGAGTGCATAGTTTCTATCAGTTCCATAATTTACTGGACACGGGAAGTTTTGTTCCTATCACCTTTAATGTTTGGTCTTATTGAGAAGGTGATTTAATAATTCCGAGTGTTTCTTGAAACTGGTACATTTGTAAATAGTCTTTCGACTTCAAAAAACTTAACTGTTTGTCAGTAGTTTCAGTCAACTTTAGGGATTTTGACTTCTCTACGAAATCCCTGGAAATTTTTGATGAAAGAGTCAGTTTTTCCTCACCAATGGCGTTAAGATGTCCTAGATGGACTTTAGACTATTCCTGCGCTAGGTGAATTCACACGAGACCTAATGATTGGCCGAAGAGGGATGGTTAGGTTTGTGGATTTTGGGAAGGCCATACAATATGGGTGGATTTTGAGATGGTGAGGGAGTTTAATGTAGATTCTAAATTTTTCTGAAAAAAATTCTTTATGTTTTCTTAAGGTGTTTGAACTTTGCGTTCAAATGAATAAGTCGGGTCTTTATTTAAAACTGTATAATTTTTGCCAGTATTTAAAGTTTCCGCAATCTTTTTCTTTATTACGCTACAGAGTCAAGTACCACAGTAGCGTTGCCTTTGTCGGCAGGTAAGATTTTGACCGTGTCGTGAACTTTCCCAAGGATCGACCTGGTCCTTTTCTCCTCTATTGTCAAATTGGGTTCTTGTGGGAGGAATTTTTCTGAGTAAAATGACTGGGCATCACTACGAAACCGGTCACCCTGTTCCTCAGGTAACTGTGAACACAGCCGACTCGATTCCAGTTACGAAATCCAGTGCCTTTACCGAATTTTTGTGCACTCAGAAAAAAGTTTAAACCCTTGGATAAGACATGATATTTCCGCTTCATTCAGGGATTTTGAAAGAGAGGTTGATTACATTTTTATTATTTGCATCCGTATTCACGTTGCCATCCTTAGGCAAATTACATTTTTTATGGCCTATTTTTTTCCAGTTTGGAGATTTTCTTTTTTCTTATCTGTTTCAGAAACTTTTATACATCTATTTTGGATGCTTTCGAGGGGAATGTTGTTGAATTCTGTACCGATCAGGTGGTTTTTTAATTTCAAGTTTTTTTTATCACCTCTATACTAATTTTGGAGGATGGTTTCTTTTCATGATGATGATATGCAATTCTTTCTTTAAGTAAAGATTTAGAAGCAGAAGACAAATTTTTACTGGCTTTCACTACTATGAAAAGGAGGTTTTTAGAGTTAAACCCTATAGGCATTAAGGTCTTCAACCTTACATTTATGCAAAGAAAGTTAAATGATTAATGTGTTTAGTTAATTTAAGATGACAAGCTCTCAAGGTCTTGGATTTGTTTACTGGTTCCGGGTCCGTTACGAGAAATCAATTCTTTTTTTTAAAGGTTATTTTTTGACGATGGAAGGATTGTTGGAAGGAAACAGGATTTTTCCGGACATTTGCCGTCGTTCAGTGAAACAAGTAAAACAGAAACACTACGTTTCGAGATCAGGCAATCTGATCTCTTATTTTCAGGTAAAGATCTAACCTAATACATTATTACAAACTAAGTTAAAATAAACAAATCTTACTAAAGCGTTGTGGCACGCCTAAGTCATGGAATCACAACCTACATGTTGTTGTCAACTTAACTAACACTAAAGAAATGCACTTAATACAAAACTATTACATAAACACTAATACATTAAAAGTAAACTACGGTAATACAGGTCACAAAATGCGTCTTCACTCGTCTACTGACCACCTACGAGATGACCAGAGGGACTAGGACAATGGCAATCGTGACGGCTGGGCTTAAAACAAGATGGCGGGACTTACAAGGGAAGGGGAACATGGAATGGGCCCTTTCGTTATTATTTGGTTCATGCGAGATGATCTTCTTAAATCCAGATTGTGACTCCGCATTGGCCCCACGGGGTTTATTAACAACATATACGATCCGTTTGATACTTTTGGTTTTCTCTTTAGTTCAATTTTTTAGAATTGGCAACCAAAGCGGCCTAATCTCGACTGATGGTTGACTGATTGGTTGGTATGCCAATTTATTGTTTAATGTTTGCCTCAATTAATTTCCTTTTGAAGAAAATTGTGGTTCCCGATTTGTATTATGTGGGGCTTCCATCCCAATTCATATGATGGTCTTCGGACCTAACCAATGGTGTGCAATTTTTGACTTTTCTGTTGAAACCCTTTCTATACCAGTGTTTTCTTTGTGTTCTTTTATCCTTTACGTTTAGTGGTCTTTTTGTTCTCGCTCCTATGTATTCCCTATTGCAGCTACATTTTATATACTGTAAACACCAAGTTTTTTGGAATCCTTGTGATGCCATTTTTTTGGTTTTGTTTTTACGAGGGACTTTGTCCTATAGAGTGTTGTGTGTTTTAAAACGCGGGTATCTAATGTTCGTAAATTTCTACCTACTCTTCTTAATTTTTCTCGATAATCCCGTGCACATAAGGGATTGACATAAAAACGCAAATTTATCACTAAAATTCTGTTTTATCTGGACTCAGGGAATGATTCATTCTGGTTCGTATTGCACTTATTTAAATTACTAATTGAGGGTAATCCATTGCTTCTGAGATTCCGATTCAATTTTCTTAAAATTCTTTCTTTTAGGTCCATCTTTATCTGAGCACAAGCTCTTTGCTCATATCAAACAACGAGTAGGCTACTCCTTCTTTGAACTAGATTTTTGATGGTTGGATTGATAATTTAAATATTTTCCTGTGTGGTGTGTTTATCTTTCGAAAAAAAATCCATGTGTGTCCTTAAGGACAATCCCTCTTCTCTTACATACACCACACATCCAAAAAGGGAAGAAACTTGTTTTTGGACTTCCTCACTTCCATTTGTCGAGGCGGATGGAAGGAGAAAATACTATTAATGTGATTTCAAAAAAAATTTATTTTAATTCAATGTCTCCATGAGAAAAAATAACAAAGGTATCATCCACATTACCTCCACCAAATCTTCGGTTTGAACTTGAGCTGACGCCAAAGCTTTTCGCTCGAATTCCTCCATAAAGATATTGGCGAAAATAGGAGACAGGTGGGAGAACCCATTTGCCATCCCCTAATCTTGACGGTAAATTTTACCCTCTAACTCAAAATAATTGCATTGAGTGCATAGTTCTAACAG
>NW_025788937.1:0-9174 GCF_021130785.1 Homalodisca vitripennis
ATTTTCCCATAAAAAAAATTTTTTTTGTTCTTTTGTGTTTTTTTCTTTTAAACAAAGGGGATCCACGTCAATTTCACTACAAATCTCTTTGGCTTTTGAAACTGAGTCAATTTAAACTGTCCCTTTATTACGAAATCATCCTATGAACTGTAAAGTTTTTGCAGCAGATTTGATGTTAAAGCAAAATCAGTCGCTTTTAAACCCTTGTAAGGTTTATACTTATTCAAGTTTACCTCAAACAAAACATCGTGCCAAACAATAAGGGGCAAACCCCGAAATGAAAAAGTCTTTCCATGTGAATTTTTGGGAGTACATAAGCTTTTCAGATGAGATTGGTAGGGTCAATTGACAGGTTTCAACTCAGTTCTACAAGAGCGTCAAGGACTCTGTGTAGTTATGGTATCGCGCGGCAGATACAGAACTTTATTCGAGCCTCCCATCTTGTTTTCAGCAAACCTTTTTCAAAGTTAAAACCCCTTTAAAAACATGGGTCACTGACAAAACCCCCCCGCACCAACGTTTTGGAGATGATGCGAAAATAGTGTAAATCCCTTTATAGGATTCCCAAAAAATAGGTAACCTTGGGGACGATGATCTGGCTCCATCTGCAACAACCAAGTTGGGGAGGCTGTGGCAACCGCAGGGTGTAAATAACCAGCTAAAGGATATTCATGAGGATATTCGGGTTTGTTTTTAGCTCCGGCCATGTTTTGCGCCATTGTCGTACCCTTTTGCCCGCGGCAGTTACTCATTGACCAAACCACATAACTCTACCTCTTCTGTTAACAATTTGAGTCAATGCTTCCCCCTGTTTTACTCCTCAATTATCGTTAGCCTTTTAATAAAACTTTCCTTTCCCAATAACAATTTCACCATCGATCTCCTTCTTCTTCGTGAAACATAGCAATGGTGCCCCCAGATGTTTGTTCCTTTAAATACTTTACGTCTGGCGTACAAATCAACATAACTGAGAAGTAACCGTGACAGCTTTATTTTCCTCCTCGATTATATTGTTTTTTTCCACCTCCTTTGCCAGACAGTTTTATCAACTCATTTTGAATATTGACACTTTTGTTGAGTTCCATGAACAAGCCAAGTGGTGTTCTGCTAATTAAATAATAATAGCAATAATTCTTCTTAGAATGGTTTGCCATCTCTCGGCTTTTTTTGTATTTTGATAATTGACTCAGTATGCAATTGCTGCATTTTGGTTGATTCTCTACGTTCAGCTTCAATCCAAATTGCTGGGGTAAACTTAAAAAATGCATCAGATGACTTTCGTGAGATGAAAGCCGCTCAATGAAATTTTTTTTCCAATTATTGAATGCCTTGCTTTTACAAAACTTGAGTGTGATATTGTCCAAATAAACGACATGGAAAGCAGAACACTGCATCAAAGAGCAAGAATAAACTAACCACCGCCTTTTCCCAACTTTCCTTCCTCGCCATTTTCGCGTGGCGATATTGAAACTCATTTAAAAATGACGCTTATCACTGTTTTAGTAGATAGTCATCATTACTTTTTAAAGTGACTAGCACCCCTTGTTATGATGTATCAACTCTCTCCCTGACAGTTAAAAATTTCTTCAGGCCCCAAGTTAACGGGTTTAATTTGAAAAATTTGTTTTATTTTGGGTAGTTTAATCATTTCAAGCAGTTCCCTATCTTAAGCTTGTCACTGGTTTTTTGCTCCTTCAGTATTTCAGCAGTCTCCCTCTAACCGTCAGTTAAAATTAGGTCATGTTTCACATCATGTTCGAAATTCCTGGGTAATTTGAAGTAGCGAGTAAAGATTAAGTAGGTTGTTGGGGGTAGTGCCCTCAGCTATTGTGAAGAATTTTGTCAACTGGGTACTTTACTTAAAAGAGCACTGTGAGCTAATTCACTGTCTTTTTGTTTAAATTTTCGTCTCTGGAGCACCTGATAGATTTTTAGACATTTTAATTAAATAATCTGAAAGCAAATGAAACTCTCGTCTTCAAAAAATTATGCTTGTTTACTTAAAATGAAAAATTTTAACAAAATAATTTGTTTACATCTGTTTGGTCCTACATGATTGCGTAGTTTTTATGCCTACCTAAGAAAGCAAGCTAGAGTGCACATAGTACCTTGGTCGAAACAACATTTACATAATTATTACCAATACATAATGACAACCAACACATAATTAACTACCACATGTCTGTAGCTTTGTATATGTAATGTAGGTACTAATACAATACTAAGCTCACCTCTCACGTACACGTTCGCTTTTAAATTTTCACAGCTCTAAATCTCTACAAAACAATAAACCACACGAGAGTAGTTAGCAACCTAACCTATACGGTGTAGACGCAATGACAGTGACAGTTTGAGATCGCGAGTGCGGTGTTGACAAATGGTCTAAAGTTGTTTTTTTTTCCGCAGCGCGGTGTTGGGCCCAAAACCTTAACTTACTAAAAATAAACAGTATTTTTATTAAGTATAAGGTTTTTCAAACCAAGGGTTCTTTTTAACAAATATTAAGGCATCGGATTGGGCAGTGGCGTAGCGAAAAGGGGGGGAGGTCCAGGGGGTCCGGTACCCCCCCCGAAAATTTTTTTAAGACAAATTAAAAAAAATAAATGCATGGAAGCATGAGAAAAAAAGGACAGTTTATCATTACACTTGTCTACAAACATTAAATTGATTGATTTCACTGAATAGAAGTGACCGTTGTTAAAAAATAATTGTCCTTTCGTTTAAATCATAAAGTATCAAACGATAACTTTGGGCTCGGTCTTTCGGATAGTTGTAGTGTAATCACGGTGACGTTCGCAAATGTAACCTGAAACCCGTAACACGGCGAACATTTAAATTGCGACCACTACAATCGTTCAAATTCGTCGTGGGGACTTTTAAAATGTACTACATAGAATTAAGTTTAAGACGTTGATTTATTAGGTGTCATTAAACTGTAAACTGCATATAATTTAAATCGAAAAAATCGACATTCGGTCGGACAATACAGCTTGAAAAACTCTACTGATTAGAACTGTCAACTAATTTGGACTTCAATTGATTGATGTAAACGGGGGTTTTTCGATTGAGTTAGGCGACGATTTTTGGGTTAACATTAAACTGTACACCATAAACCTAGATAAATTATCGAAAAAAAAAATCACATCCGGTCGGTAAATACAGAAAAAAAGCTCTCTACAGAATTCAAGTTTTGCCGATTTTGGATTTCATTGGTTGAGTGGTTTGAGGTAAAAGTGGTACATTTAGATTATGTTTAGAGGACGGTGATTGTATGTATGAGAAATTCAACTGCCCAACTAATACATATATAATTAACGAGAAAAAAATCAACTTAAATCACTTTTTTAAATAAAGCGACTTTCATAATATGGAGTCCCACAGGGACTATACTTGGACCAGTCTTGTTCCATGTGTACATCAGCAGGCGGAACTCCCATGCGCTCCTGAAGGGAGAAATTGGTCCAGTATGTTGACGATACAAGAACGCTCCTGCATTAAAGCTCCAACAAAACACGAAGTAAAATCATTTCCTTTTTAGAACTGAAATTACATAGTATTCAGTTTTTTACTAAATGAAATCTGAGGACCCCAACAACGCCAAATCAAATCAACTAAATAATCTGTTTGGCGGCAAAGAAGAGATTGAGGATCGGCGCTGCTGAGATCGGCGGACATGTCCTCATAGAGTAAACTGATTCCACCCCAAGTTCCTCGGAAATGTACCTTAATAATCGAGAGTCAGACGTTGAGACAATCACATTGAAAGTAACCTGCTTCAACGGTTTCTCATGGCATTTATGCTCACGGAACTAACCTTTCCCAAAAATTTTTGCTGCCGGGAAATTACTAAAAATGGGCCTACTTCATCCCTGTACACCCCCATCTAATGTACGAGTTGAGGGCTATGGGGCCCAGCCTTGTCTAAATACGAAATTTGAGCGAGTATTTTAGAAGTCAAAAAAAAGAAAGCTGTCCGCATCATTTCCAAAATTTAAATCCCGAAATTCATGCAGAGATGCCTTTTAGGGAGCTTGGGAAAATTTTGCTAACTTTGCCCTGTCACTACATCCTCGATGTCGGCTCTGTTCTGCCGATTTAAGTGCGAGTTCGTCCGGGGGCAGGGACGAGTACATCAATACGGGACAAGAGGCATGGGTACAACCTTCGGTTACATCCGCACAGAACAGCCGCATTTAAACGTTTGCCATCCGAAGGTTGGTGTTAACTGATCAACAAGCTCCCTGATGAAATCCAAAAATTTGTATGAACCAACGAAAATGTAAAGCTCGATTGAGACACTTTTTGGTGTCGATGGGTGTTTTTCATCAGTGGAAGATGTTAAGATGATCCACTGGGATAACATTTTAAAAGTAAATTTCGATCATCCTCTATTTCTGGTGGTAAAATTTAGAAAAATTTTAAAAAACGTGTAAAAGTATGTATCAGTCTTAGGAATAGTGTGGTGACTGTGTATGAACGGGTATGAATGGGGGCGAATTTAAAATAGATATATTCCATATTTCTAAATAAGTGAAATTTGAACGATTGTATGCAATTTTTTATTATTTGTTGACAACAATAAAAAAGTATTATTATTACCGATCCGGTCGGAATATACCAGAGGAAAAGCTCTAACTGGATACAGATTTTGACGATTTTGGGTTTCACTGGTTGAGTCGTTGAGATAAAAGTGGTACTTAGAATATATGTTTAGAACATGTGATTTTAGGTAACAATTGAAACGCCGACTAATATCTATATAATTATCATATAAAAATTGAAAAAATCGCTTCCCGGGTTCAGATAATACAACTGGAAAAACTCTACTGATAAGAAGTTTTCCGACTACATTTGGATTTCACTCACTGAGGTATTATTTCATTTTCCATAGTAAATATTCCGATCGGAAATTGATTACTATTTGTTTTATTTTTCCTCGATAGTTATATATCTCTAAAATTCAATGTCCTAACAATAATTATAATACTACTTTTTACCTCAAACACGTCAAACCAGTGGGAAATCCAAAAAAAATCGTCATAAAAACCGAAATCGGTAAGAGAGCTTTTTTTTTTGTATTTACTCAGACCGAAAGTGATTTTTTTCTCGATAATTATATAGGAGTAGTAGCAGTACAGTTTAATGATAACAAAGAAATCGACATCCTAGACTCAAAATAAAAAAAATACCACGTTTACCTCATATAACCGAATGTCCGAAGTAGTTGAAGTTTTCTTCATGTGTATTTTATTTCCGACCGAAAGGTGATTTTTGCAGATTAAATTATATAATCGTCTCAGTGTAAATGATACAAAAAACCTTCATTATAACTAATTCATAAATACCCCAATCAGTGAAATCCAAAGTGGCCGAACTTCTAATCATTAGAGTTTTCCGGTGCATTTTCCGACCGTTAGTTTGAATCTGTACACGAGCAACGCTCGAAAATGCGCCCCTTCTTTTCTAAAGGGGTTTTCGGCCGTCATCAGTGGCCCCCAATGTCCCCGAAGGAGTTTTTCATTTTCCTCCACATAATATAGTTGAGGTCAAAAATTTAATAGCGCTTGATTGCAAGTCTGTTTTGATCTTATTTATTTCTTATCCAGTGAATCCAACATCACTTTTTGGGTGCCCTTATACTCGGCCAGAATCGAACTTCGTAAAGTTCTGTAGCTATATCAAATAAAATTTTGTGGTTACAGAGAGTTTGCTGTGAAGTTTTTAAATTTGGGCCTAATTACTTCTTTTCCACTTTCCATAATGGCGTAGTTACTAAAGCTCCATATTTTTTTGGTATTTTACCTTTTACCAGGGAATTCCATTTTGGGCAAATAACACACAAAACGTTTCCCCCCGGGGATCCCCGGATTTTCGGACCCCCCCCTCCCTCCGAACGAAATTTCTGGCTACGCTACTGGGATTGGGGTTTGTAAGTATATAGTCTAGAATAACGTTTTTGAAATTTTTGTTTCAAATTTAATATTGACTAAGAGTAAGGCGTCCTCCTAGCCGGCGGCGCGGCCGGCCCCTTGGCCGCAGCGCCCCAGAAGCGACCGCCCCGTTCGCCCTCCCCCCTTCGGACGGCCATTCCCAAATCACTTTATGATTTTCATAGCTAACAGGTTTTTAAAAGCCAGGTTTTTTTATATTAGCAAATAATAAAGCAGGGGGGAACAGCTGAAGAAGAATACACTACAAAACTCTCAGTAGACCTTTTTAGCCACCGGAAAACCTAAATTCCATATTATCATGCTTCTTCATTATATTTTTTTCACTATTATTACATCAAACAGAATTTAGCAAGAGAAAAGTGTTTTTCATTCTATGTTTATGTTCGAGTAAGGCTAGATCTATCCAATCTCTCATCTGTTATTTTTTTTTTAAAGTGACTTTTATTAATGCCAATGATGGTTTCCAGTTGAAGGAAAAATTGTCAAACCTAATTTTTGTTCAACGCTCTCATTTAAACAACTTAAAGAACTTCTCGTTTCATTTAGAGTAAAAACCGGTTCGGCATTAACTGTAGCTGGTGCAATGATTTTTGCTAATACAGCTATTCTAATACAGACCCAATAACTTGACCTTTCAGCTGTTTATTATTTCTTTTAACTTGATCAGAGAATCTACATACCTCCAGACAAATTTCCTTGGTTTTTCCACAAACAATGCAAGTTTTTTATTTCTAGTCAGCGCACTTTGTACGAAGGTGCTTATAAAATGTAATAAAAGTAACAATAAGTTCATTAATGATAATTCTGGTTTCGGAGGTCTCTTAAATTTTTAAGTTTGACTGAAAATGTTTCTGGTGAAAAACTATTGATGACAAGTTGGAGATCTAATTGAAAATTAACGAATTGTTCGCAGGCAAGTTTTTGAAAACCTGCGAGCCTGATCATTAAGCTTCTTCAAGAGTTTAACGATGAATTTTTTTAAAATACATGTAACCAAACTATCATTAATAAAGCCACTAACAAAAGCAATACTTTAGGATTATCCGAAGGCTGACTATTTTTTGAAGAACTTTTCTTGCCCAGAGGCGTAAAAAACTAAAATTATTAGGAAGAACAGACGTACTGTGAAAATTACATGTCATTAGAATGATAGGTTTCTTGTTTTCTGCCTCCAAAAAAGAAGCGGCGGAGAAACGGAGGGCACTTCCTGCCCCCTATCTACGATTATTGTTATTAAGCCAGAATAAGTAGGTTAAATGCAACACGCTCATTTGAGAAATATAATAAGTTAAGAAGTGCTCACATGATCTGAGCTTAAATTTAGAGTGCTATCTTCCAGGGATGGTTTTCATGCCTCGCCAGAAGGTACTAAAGCGCGCACTGATGGCCGGGGTCATTTCTGATCGTTTCCCGACCTCCAATCACGAGCCCATATTGTCCAACGTAAACCCCTAAACCAGACATTAATAAATTAATTAGTGTACTTAATATTTAAACAAAACATTAAGCCATTGATGTTTAAATTAAAAATAATGCAAATTTACAGCATACACATATAACAACAATAATATTATAATGCTCAACACGTGCTAATAATTATTTGAATTGAAGCGTATCAGTTGGGACTTTGTAACGTCAGAGTATCATGACTTCGGCTGTATCAGTACAAATCGTCGCAATCACAACACCACCAGAGTCATGTACAACTCAATAGCGTAAATTCGTTTGGTAGTAGTAGAATTTAGTGTGTAGTATGTCTGTGGAAAAGTGTTTTGATAATAACTCCCAAAATCTAATTAACCTGTATTAGTTGACATAATTTTTGTAATTGAGTGGTTTAATTTTATTTTTGACTATGTTGTAATGACATCAAACGTTGAAGAACAATTAGACAGTTCCTCTTTGTGGAATCTGTTATACTTTTATTGCAATCAAATATATTTTGTAATATTCTCAAACTTGAGCATAACCTCAAATTTTACAACCAGCACCTTAACTAGCTTTATTGGTAATGAAGAACGTTCTCTTAATGTACTATTTTATTTAAGACATATAGCATCATTACTTCCTTATGACGAATTCCAAATTGAACTCTTAAAATTATTTGTGCAATTTTATTAACTAATACTTGTTTAGTGGCTATTGCATGGAAATTGTATGGCAAATACATCTGTCAGCGCTTTATGAAGCCAGGTAAATTATCAAAAATGTATTTATTTAAAGTTTAATTTGTCTGTTATATAGGAGGAACATTCTAGCTTATGTCAATTTAACTTTAAAATGTTTAAAAAAACTATGTAAATGTACATTTAAAATGTAATGGTCCTATTTTAGTTCTAAAGTTAATAATGATGATGTAACTATAATAGTAATAAATTCAAAGGCACATTATAAAAAGTTTTAATGATTTTTAACCTAAGAAATTCATTTAATTTCCCAGGATAAGATAGTAATTCATTATGAAATATACATGATGAATTTTTACAATATTAAATCTAAATATAACAAACCTTGCCCTTTGTGGACCAACAAATTTTAGAGTATGAAATCTTAATTAGCGATAAGCAGATTTGATGGCTGTAGTTAATAAGTGGCCACCATGACAATTAAATTAGCTATATAATATATAAGAAATATCTAAACAATTTAATATAAAAACATTTGACCTATAGATATTCATAGTTAATTGTTGCCATATTTTTTAAATTTAACACATTCGCTGCGGCAAAAAGCATAATTAGGGTTACCGGAATGCTGAACAATTTTTATGTAGAAAAAACTTACTTTGTTTGGTGAAAGGCAGGATTGAAGGTCTAATTTATGTTTTCTGGCCGAGTTTCCTGGAACTGTGACGTCACAAGGTTTGGCCCCTACCAGGGCCGGCCGCATATTGTGCTAGTCCCGTACTGTCGAAAGTTGTTGTTACGAGCGCTCTGCTGCTAATATCACTTACTTGTTTCATTGAAAGTCCAGAATGATTGTCCAAATGATATTTCCGTTTGTTTTTTCTTTGACCATTGCCGTTACAAGCTCGGCCCCAATTTCAACCTACCGCATATTAAATAGCCTTATCACTATTCTTATTAGTTATAAACACTATATACACCACGTCCACCTTCCATCTTTTACTGCGAGAGTCAGGGAACTTCAAAGCACTGACCCGCAAACCCCGGCCCAGGGTTTTTTAGGGGATGTTTTCACAATGGGGAAAACAGTTTTTTAC
>NW_025788938.1:0-9647 GCF_021130785.1 Homalodisca vitripennis
ATAGACTAAGAATAAGGCTGAGTTCCCCTCTCTCCCAAACAAGTCACCGGTTTTTGATTTCCAGCGAGTTTAAAAAATAGGAGCAACACGAGGGTGTTTCGTAATTCAGTTCAGTCTATAAGACCAGTGTCTAAATGGTAAAGACTCTCAAAACTTCATCTCAGTGTCGCTGTATAAATCAGTTTGCAGCTACATTATTCTACCAATATCCAATGTCTGTAGACACGAAACAATGTCGAAAAACATCTTCATTAGTTAGAGTATGTACTCTTTTGCTCAACCAAGCATTTTCCCAAGGGAGTCCAAAGTGGGCATTTTCCGTCTCAGCGACAACAAAGGTGGCAGGACATATGTTTTTGAATCATGTAGCACGACGCCAAAACCTTTCAGAAAGCTAAAAGAGGGTGTGACAAATCTCAATGTGGATATGTAGTGGTGGTGGTGAAACACGTTCTAGTGCTTAAGCTACGTCCCAAAACCACCTGAGGCCCACCCCTGCGGGGTAGCGTAAGCTTCTCTTAACTCTCCCTGTCATTTCTTTGTCGCGACTTTGAATAGTAATACTCAATGTAATTAATGTACAGTTGTATGTAGTATCAAGAGTAGTATAGGTAATTGTTAATTTTTGTCAACATTTAAAAACTTGCTACACCAGATAGAACTGCATATATTTACTAATATACAAAACATGCACAGACGCCAGCTGAGTTTGGGTTTGCTATATCGGTAATCATCCTCGAAGAAATCCACCTATGGTGGATAATCACAATCATGCACTTTTTTCCGTGTTTTATTTTTGTGCTGTAGATTTGAAGTTTGTAATTCTCTATTCGAACAATGCCCCTGGTTTAGGTGGATCCCAGAACCCTTCGCATAATCCGAAATGTTGTGTTGTGCCACACGCGAGCATTATGCATTTATAACACGAGCTTGCAAGAAAGTATTTGCGATCAATTTTGGATATATATCCTGGATGAAACTTGAGTATGAAAGATATATTAGTATTTCAGGGTAAAATTTTTACGATTTAGCGTCATTAGCCATTGTTTACCGCGAACGAAAAGTTTCAAAGATTGGCAAGCTCTTCACATTTTTGCGACAATCTCCACCTCATGACATTTCATATTTTCAGTGCCAAAATAACTACTGGATTAATCCTTATATCGATAATCTTTATTCGTTAAAATTTTTCACATTTTTATATTGAAATAAGGTTTTATGACGGTGGCGCATCTCAAAAGTAGTGCAAAATTAATATGTTTTTAGGTATCAACTATTATGTAAAGAAATCAAAGCTCGTGCGTTTAGGAGCCGAAAATTCTCCTTGGAATATTTTCTAAGTATTGTAACTTGTTTATATTGAGTTTCATATAAAATGTATAAACAAACAATCCAACGGAGAAAGAATATATGTATAAACGATTTTACTTACAATTAGATTTTTTTAACAACGCCTGTACTCACAGAATTTTTTGTTTATATAATTTAGATGATGAGTTCTAATACTACTTTTAAATTTGGATAAAACTGATCCCTATAAAATTTATTACAATTTTTGCCCATAGCTTAAATCCAAAACTAATAATAGAAGCAGCCAAACAGGTTTTGCCACAAATACAGTTTACAACAAAATGAAATGTTTGCTCTTAATAATACGCATCTTCTTCTCCAATATCCCTTTGAGATAATGCTAGAATTATTTTCCTACTAGCTTTCGTGGAAGTTTTTGTACGAGTTCCGAGCTAGAATTTATCACGGATAAAGGTTAGGCCCACATGGTACTTGGGCAAAACTTACTGTCTGAAATACCCCGTTTATTATAGAGGTTGATACTCCATGACTAATTTATTTCAATTATCACTACCTAAAAGGTATTTTTAAACTATCCACAGTATTAGCCACGAACGAATTATAAAAACCATGAAAAGTGCCAATATTCGAAAAATAATTCTTGTAATATACATATATAAAGTGTGATTAACAAGAGACGCAAAATTTTGTATCATATTGGTCAACATTATATTCCGAATTTTTACAGCATTCTTGTGTATTTTAGCTCCTATTAAATTAGCAACAATGATATTTCGTTTGTATTTTGTTTGCCTGTTTACAACATTCTGTGTGATTGCCGTATGCGTTTGTTCAAAATGTTACATGACAACATTTAATTTAGTTAAAAAAAAAAATAGGTTTAATGGATAATTACTTTCTCTTTAAACCTTCAAATTTAAAAATATACGGAATTATACTTTCGTATTTTATATTGTAGGTTTTTTAATAGTTAAAGTCCTAAAAATTTGTTGGAATATAGAAAGGTTAAACCAAGTATCCACATTTATAACGAAATATTGTGAGAACATTTTAATCGATACTATTTTTTTTATATATTTTTATAAGAATATAAAAAATCTCTTTATATAAGCATTTAAAAGTCTCAGCTTTTTGTTTTTCATGACTTGCATTGTCCTCTAAGCGCCCCGCTACCATTAAACTCCAGTCTACTTCTTAACATTTAATGATCTGTGTTTTAAAACCGCGACTAAAAATCAATTATGAAATATTTATAATTTCTTAAAAGTTTATAGTTTATTTGCACTGGAATAAAAACAGTGATTTGACAGAAAAATAAAACCATTAATACGGACGTAAAATGCGTCATTAAAGTCAAACTTTGGCTCATTAGGCAAATTTACTTTATTAAAACGCTGGTGTTTTTTTCTGTAAAACACACACACACACACACATACATCATCATCATCATCATAATAAATATCATTAAACTTTCTCTTCACAAGAATCACTGATTATTGTGGTAACATTTTCAGGTATGACTACATAGGTTTTTATTAGAAATCTATTTTTTACGACTAAGTCCAATTTAGCACATTCTTTCTGATTTTTCTAATTAATTTTTAAATTTTTAGAGATTTATTTTAAAACCGTGATTTTGATTGCTCCAATTCATTGTAAAAGTAAATTAAGTTTGAACAATATTTTTTTACACCAAACTGTTTTTAAATAAGACTTGAAAACCGTGAAATAATATGTGAACACTGTACGTTGACTTTCAGGACTTGGGAAGTGCGTTTCTAACTTAACCCTTTATACTTTAAATATAAAATAAAACTATTTGAACTGGCTTTATGAGATACATTTTATTTTGGTAAAAACACCTTATTTGATTCCAATATCGAAAAGGAGTTTTTAAAAGTTAATAATGGATACGGCCGAAAAATAAGAGCTATATCTATACTTCCACCAAATATTCTTGTTTAACTGCTTTTTTTCAATTTAATGTCGTATTGATTTCAATTTAAGTAATAACGAGTAGAAAGTCAGTTTTATAAAGAAGCCTGGATAAAATTTGAAGATGATACTGTAAGTTATAAAATGGTTTAATCTAGTAACAGTAAATATGTAAAAAAGTGTATATGTACCGAAAAGTGAATATTAAGTAGTTTACGACTATGCGTCATAAAAAAAATACATTTCTGTTAAATATTTAAATTGAATATGATTTACTGATTGAAATTCAAAGGGAAAGAGCACTGAGACTTATGTAAAGAGAATGTAAGTTTTCGGAAGATTTGCGTAAAATATTTGTGAAGTATGCTAAAGTAGTGAAAGTCAACGCACGGAGAGGATTAGGAGCTTGAACGCTTAAGCCTCTCCTACCGTTGTAGACACGTACTTGAATCTAGGAACTTTACCTTTAAATATCACCTTTTATTTAAAAATTACATCACGCAATGTGTTGAATCAATGTACATTGCTAAAGAATAATATTATACATAGATTTCTAAACAGTTACACTCTATTGCAGCTATTTATTTAAGGGGTTGAGTACCTCTCTATCCCGCCCATGTTAAATTACATACTTTGATGTACCTTTTCTCAGGGACCAATAAAGATGGAGAGTTATATTTATGGTTTTATTTTAGCTTGAAGCCTCATCTACCCACTAAGTTTTTATTACTACCAAGAAAATATTTTTTCCTATTTTAAAAAGATGTATTTCTAAAACGTTTTAATATTTTATATATGTACAGGGTTGAGTCAGGAATATATTAAAATATTTTAAGACGTGATTTTAGATCTAAAAAATAAGAAAAAAATGTTATATAAAGATAGGTCCGGAAACGCTCCATTAGTGAGTAATGGCTGGCGAAAGATTTTGCTTTCTTTTCAGGTAACCTGATGAAATTAAGTGATTCTGAAATGTTTTGTTCTTACTTTTTAACTCAAATAAGGTAAATGTATAAGGAAAATCACCAGAAAAATCAAATAAAACCACTCTAGAGGTTTTAGTGTAAACAATTTTTGAGAAAAAGTATGAAATTTGCCAAAAATCTAATAACAGAAATACCGTATAAAATGTATGATGTCTAAATGACCAATAAATAAATTGTTTTTCCTAATAAAAATTGTAGAGAATTTCATTCTGAAAACAGCCATAATAAGCAAAGTTTTATCTGAATGTTGTAAAAACGTTATGAAATTGACTTCTCACCGGCTAACTCACGTGGTTACAAAACTACAACAGTACAAACTTTTGTCTGTTTTAAAAAAAAATATAAGGACTGAGTATCTGATTGGTAACAAGCTGGTGAAAAACAAACATATTTTTAGATTCCAAATGTTTTTTTTTAAATACAATAAACATATCTACAATCGCTTTAAGTTCTTATCTGAAGATTAAAGATGATGCTCCAAATGGCCACCTATTGTGTTTTAAAATTCACGCGTTCAGGCCTATACTCATACGAGTATCGGACCCGTTCAAAAACTCCAGGTGTCTGGCTTAATGGATTCTATTCCATTAGAAATGTTTAATTGGAATTTTTTCAATGTGTTTTTATTGGCGAAGAGTAAACTAATGTTTTTTAAATGTCCCCAAATTTAACTGTTCAAAGGATTTAAAGTCCCGGTGATCTGGCTGGCCACGAAACTGGTCCACCTCGGCCTATCTATTGATTTTTGAAACTATTCATTTAGGTGTCCACGAACAGCCAGAGAGAGTAGTGCGCGGGTGCCCTCTCATGCATAAACCACATGTTTTGGGCGCAAATGTCGTAGGAACATCCTCAAGCAGGTTAGGTAGCTCCACTACACGGTGTTCTTAAAAAAGTTCAAGTACACAGCACTTTCCATTAAGCCTAGGGAGGAAGCATGAATACGACTAAATGATCTGCTAAGATTTCCAGCCCAAACTTTTTTAAACTGAAAACAGTAAGTTGTGGGCGATTAGGTTTTGATAATAGCATGAGGTATTTCTTGTCTGCCCAAGTGTGGTTGCTATGGAAGGTTAATGATAGCTTTTCTTGTAAAGTGAGCCTCATCGGGTAAAAAAATGTATTTAAAAAGTTTGGATCAGCACATTTTTCCCCAGAGTCCATCGATTAAAAAGCAACACGGAGAGTTTAGTCTTGTGGCAAAAGAGAGAGTTTGGACATGCTTGAAGTGTTATTGTGAAACTGGTAGGCTAATCGTAGTAATTAATCTTCGAATATATTTTCTAGATTGGCTGAACATTGAACTGTAGTGACAAATTCTCTAGTGCTCTTTCCAAGATAATCAGGAAATTTCATTAAGAGCCAACTTTTCTAATTCAAAAGTCCTACATGAATCGGGCGAACCTGTTTTCAGATAGGCGTTGATGAATAATAGTTGGCAAAAAATCTTGCGCTTGGACACTTGCTGGTTAGGAATGCACACTTGATACAGAAGTCTTGCTGCAGTACTATTTCAAGCGTCCCAAACCATAACATTAAATGCATGTCTGCTAATTCAGAGTTATCAATACATGTGTATTATATGTCATATTATTCATATCATTATATTCATGTGAATAATACCTTCCATGTTTAAATAAAAGAAACATCCAACACGAGAATTCACTAATAAAATGGATGAAAATAACCGGTTTTAAATACGATAACCACAAACACTAAAGTAAAAAAAATCTTTACAGTTTTTTTGTTTTGTTTCCAGCAATGAGGTGACATCTGTCATCTAATAATAAAAGTCCAGCCGATTATTTATTATTTAAAAGTATTTAAAACAGCTGTTGTTTAAATGATTAATTAAAACCCACTGTTACCAATACATATACTCCTTATTATAATTCCTTATTATAAAACAGCAAAATTTTTCTGAGTGTAGTGTAATACGTGAGGAGTCAATTTCATAAATTTTCAACACATTTAGATAACTTTTGCTTAGTTATGGTTGTTTTTCAGCATAAAGAACTCTACAATCTATATAGGGAAAAACAATTTATTTATTGGTGATTTAACAAGTTTATTGGACATCAAACATTTTATACGGTATTTTTGTTATTAAGATTTTTGGCAAATTTCATAACTTTTTTCTCAAGAAAATGTTCCCCCCCACCACACACCATAGACGAGTAAAAAAACTTTAGAGTGGTTTTATTTGATTTTTTCAGGTGATTTCCCTTATAAATGCCACCTTATTTGAGTTAAAAAGGAAGAACAAAACATTTCAAAATCCCTTACTTTCATCAGGTGAACTGTAAAAGAAAGCAAAATCTTTCGCCAGCCATTACACACTAATGGAGCGTTTTCCGACCTATCTTTATATAACAATTTTTTTCTTATTTTTTTGCTGGTAAATCACATCTTAAAATATTTTACCATATTGCTGACACCCTCGTATATATATATATATATATTATAATATATAAATTATATAAAAATTATATATATATATATATACCTAAACATTATACAAAATAATTAGTAAAAATTTTGAAATCCCTAGCTAAAAAACTTTCTGAGACTAAGGGAAATATTGTAATTTAAAAATTTAACTTTCGGAAAAACGAGGAGTTTGTAAGGCCAAGAATCACCTTATTTGGTAGGAATGTTACGATATCATTATATTGCCATCATTGTATGTTTGCAACAGCTTCATGAACCCCTAGTGATAGAGTCTCCAGCAGGACAAAAGTGTATTTTGGTAATTTATTCCAATATTACATTATTCAACGATTAATTTTGATTTTGGGTTTTGCACATGCAAACATTTGCTCAAAACCTCACGAAAAAATATTGCGGAGATCACGAAAAATAGGTTTTATTTTTATCATCACATCTTCAGAAAGGTGAGAGGTGTTTGTGAATAATCATAAGTAGTGGCTGTAGCTTCTGCTTTTCTGTACTTGCACCAACTAATCTTCGCCACGAGGGCATAGGTCACGCTGCGATTTAATCATTATTTCGAACTCAGATGAAAATATTCCGCCCAAACAGCTTTTGTCATTTCGTCAAGATTCTTTTGATTCCCTTAAAACGGCTAGTCCAAAGTATTTCTGTACATATTTAATATAGAAACATCGGTGAGCCTATTACGATCCGACAAAGATTTCCCGTCGTCCAATTTTTGACCTTTACTTTTTCGCTTCAATGATAGAAGTCTGGTACCCATCCTCGTTTGCACGTGGCCAATTTTTTAATAAAAATTCTAGTTTTTCTTATGGGAAGATCTTCATAAATATTGGCCTGTGCTACACTGTCCAGAAGCCTTGGAATCCCCATCTCCTAAATAATATTCATATCGGACATTTTTTTCCAGGGATCTATTGAAAATATTCATAACGCCTGCAACCTCCTTCCTCCGCTAACACCACAGTAGTTAAGCAGTACAGTATTTTTTCATGTTAATTCTTAGCTTGTCCCGTTTACAACGGCAATATTTTTGATTTTATGGCGACATCTAACACCTTTCCTGTATCGACACTTGTTGCCGTAACAACACCATTGAGGGAACTTTGGCCACGCTTCTGCCAGGTTCCATCTAATGTAACGCAAATGTCTTGGTTACATTCATTAGAATTCACTGCTTCTTCTGTAGCAATTTGCATTGAATTCTAATGCCAACTTTTCTGTGAAGCATCACCAACAACTGTATTATATTTTTAAAAACGGGTAGGAGGTGGTGGCAAGTTCATAATCCTGTAAAATATTTTGCCTGCAGTATGCCCTTTTGCCAATGCACCGAAGACGTACAATTAGCCTATCGTTTTCATCAAAATAAGCATATTTTGTTGCTAGGTGACAAAGGCCTATCAATTGCTAGGCTTATTGAATGGTGGATGAAAAGGATTTACTTGTGGCACAACAATCGGTATACATTCTACTACAATCTCATAGTTTGCCAAACCATGACAAACGACCAACCGTTACAGTCAATTCACAACCACAGTCCTCGACTAACCGATGCTTTTTTAATTAATGATTTTAATATGTCAAGGCTTATGATGATATTTTGATAAAAATTATTCTTCAAACTCAGAAGTACTAATATAACTGTGGAGTCCAATTTTGAGTTTGATACCCCTTTTACACTACTTTCTGGGAGTTTTGTCACACTAGGTCCTACGGGCTCACCTTTCCACATTTAGAACTAGGCCCTACCCGCCTTTTCCCTTTTCCTGCTTTTGAAAAAAGCAAGAAGGTGTAGAAGACCTTGGCATGTTTAAAAGTTTACTTATAATACATTTACAAATTCAAGCAATATCTTCACTTATAACACTATAAAAACAAAATGATCCTATTAATTCACTGCAACTTTTATGAAACAACTTTTGTTTCTACAAGAAACAAACATCATACACAAACCTGGGAATAAACAGAAATAACGAATTGCTCTAAATAGCAACAGTTTGTCACTGGCATTGTGCTTCCCAATGAAATAACAAAAATATCCCACCAGTCAATACTTACTTTATAAAGTTACTATATAAAAACTTGGCAATTCATAAATCACAAAAAACTCAACATTGCTATGTAATTTTTATAATTATTTTTATAATATTTTTCCAAATACTGAAAAAAATAGCACATATTAAATATCATTTTTATACCGGAAAAAAAAACGTAGAATAATACAACAAAATAGAAAACAAATATAATTTTTTTTCTATTTTGGTGGAGGTAAACAACCCCCCATAAGGAGGTAAACGACTCAATTCCAAATACATAAAAAAAAAAGACTTTCATTAAAACCAAAACAAACAAAAAAAAACCAAAATAACCCAAGTTATTAAATAATTAAAAGACGATCACTCAACTTTTAAAATAGTTTAACGTTTAATACTATGCTCTGTTATCATAACCTAAAGAAAAGACCCACTTCACGTTTTTATCAAAGCTATTGGTAGTATTATTCTCAATTCATAAATAAATATATATGGTTATTACCTACTGACATAATCATCTGATACATAAGGAAATAAAAAATAATATTGTAAATCGAAGATCGTTAAGCATTTTTAATTAAATTTTTATAAATAAACTATTTTTCTTCGTGAAGTCTGAGGTCAAAACACAGAACAAATTTTTCTATAAATAACTGTTAGATCTACCCGGTATTAAAATTTGTATTCTGACCCTTTTTATCGACATTTTAAAAATGCCTTTTATACCACCTTAGGGTCATTGCTCTAATGTATTCAGAGTCTAGGGGCCACTGTACCAAAGTAGCTATCAATCACTTTTAAATATATCTGAGTTACTGACAGAGTTAGAAGGCTTGTCCCACTCGATGGTATGGAAAAAATCGTTCGTCTACCCTTCTGTCCCCAATATTATCACGAAAAGTAATTCCATAAAGGCTTAAAATTT
>NW_025788939.1:0-9390 GCF_021130785.1 Homalodisca vitripennis
ATTATATATATATATTATATATATATATATATAAATAAATATCACACAACATATATGTCTACTTCTTTCATAAAGAGAACTAAGATGGGTTTTATGTCAGCACTTAAAATTTATAGTAAATAGTTTTATTTTAGCGCTATTTATGTTTGAATGGAAAACGTATTCTCTAGTTCACACAAATATTTAAGTTCATTATGCTCTTCAACATAAGGTTTCGTTCTGTTGCGAGGGGTTTGCAAGCTCAAAATTTTTGGGGCTGTCCTCGCAAATTTATCTATTTTTAGGAACACAAATAGGTTTAAAAATTTATCGAAATGAAGTCTTTTTTCCACACTTGCACCAATACGGTACTCAAATTATATTCTCTTTCTTCAAAAACTGAAAGAATAATATTTAACAACTCCTAATATTTTATCTCCACTCTGTTATAATTAATTTATTGTAAGATGTATATTTATATAAATTTAATGTGAAGGGTTTTACTTTTTGTGTAAGTTGTTGTTAACATTTTACTTCCTGCTTGGGATAAACAAATTTCGGAATTTTATAATTCATGGTAACATCCCTAACAAATATGTTTTACTTATAAGACCAGCTGTGGATCCATCTCTGTCCATAAATTATAAGCATTTTTAAATGGAACAGTCTACAATAGTGTAAAATTTGTGTACTTTTCAACTGTATATAATATTCTGTAAAAATATTCAATTAATGTACTAAATAATTTAGGAATTAGGCCTAGATTAACAAAAAATGTATTTACGACTAATCGGAGCATATTCTATGTAATGGACAACGCGAGTTATATATACAAGGTGTTTTCAGGAAATGAAAAAATAAAACACACATGAAAGTCTGTTATATTGGGGTTTTTAAATATAAACCCTCGATCCTGGGCGGGCAGGGACGATTCGTATTTGTTGAATCGTATTTTCACCACGCGGACTAATCTCGCCGCCCTCAAAATACTAAGCTACGTTGTCGTTCTGGGTCGCCTTACCCAAACTGATTTTTACCTCCTTCAAAGAAGGGGATAGCATATCTAAATGAATGTTTAAAATAATTTTAATTGTGTACTTTTTGTTAAGTGTTTCGCTAGGACTCTTGTTGTTTGTAATAACTTTGTAATGAAACGTAATAGTTAAAGTGAAGTCCAGCAAATAATTTAAAAACGAATTTGCCTACTTAATGGCACCAAGCAGTTCACAGGTACGTATGAATCTACTTAAGTACTTCCCACATAACATTGTTATATCCACCCGCCGAACTACTCAATTTTAAGCTGTGAGATTCTTTTGGTAGTTTGTAATTGTACCATTATATCAGCTTCCAGAATATATTACACTTTGAAAGATAAACGTCCTTTGACGGTTTTCGAAAATAAATTGTTGCTATAAAGCAGTAGAAGATGGAAGGGACGATGCCTGTTGCCTGGTTAGTAAATAGAGTATGGTTTTTCAATATTCTACACGGTTATTTTAAACTTCATAAATTGATTTAAATCCTGCAGATTCTTAATATGAGAAGATATAATACTGTATATCCTATTAAAATCTAATCTTCAAGGATAAGTTATAACTCGGTGTATAGATATATTATTTAAAACTTTTTAAGTGTTAATATAAGAATAATTATGTCCTGATTATAAAGTAATAGGTTGTTTACTCTAACCGATACCTCATAATGACAACAAAGAGAACATTGAATGTAAATGAATATAAGACAACAAAAAATGTGTATATCAATTTAATCCTAAATTATTTAGTATAACCAAGTTATTAAAGTTTTTAGAAGATTGTACACAAATTGTATTGTTTTTTTTTTATCACACACCGACCTGCATCAATTATGAACGTCAAGGTGGATTATTATACTCATACTACCGCAAATACCCAAAGTTTTTGGGTGGTTAGAGCGTATCAAATTAAAAACATGAAATGTGATAGCCTTGTCTAAAGTAACAAGACAATATCGTCTGAAAAAAGTTTCAGAGAAGTTTTGGAGGACACAAATGGAATACATTAGAGCTGTGAGAAGTGATGTAACATACGCTTTTGGTTTAACAAGAACTGCCGTTATTGATGACTTCATTTCGATTTTGCGGTATAGTTAAGGTGAAAGAGGCTTTTGAACTCTAGTCTATCCAGTGATAAATGAGAACACGCTAAACATGTTCTTAACATCTTTCCTTGGAGTAAAATACATAAATACTCACAACCTATTCGAATTACAAGTGGCTTGTGGGTTGTTTTTCTGTTGTGCGGAACTTTAAACATTTCCATACTTGCTAACGTGTATATAATAGGAATGAATTAATTACTATCATTTCGTAGTCTGTCTTAAAATCCATGTTATAACATTGCTTTAGTTAATTTTTTCTATCCTAAGTTCTAATCTTGATAAATTTTTGGTTTGCTTTCATGCCATAAAATTAAAGATCATATAATCAAACACAAACACTGAATTTGCACTTAATGTCAAACAACAACAACAATTTAACCAGTTCGCCTTGTGGACAAGAAGAAAACACTAAAAAACTACAAAGGATGTACTTTACCTTTGCCACGGATACAAAAAATATTTCATTTATTTCCATAATAATAAAATTATATAATGTGGGCTTCTTTATAGCTACAGTTTTTAAAAGATGCATATATGTATTTTTCCCTTTTCCCCACAAAAACACTTCTTAATTAAACTAAATAAACACATGAGAAACTTCTTTAATGAGAGCTTGAATGGTGGGACTAATACGAAAAAAGAGCAGTAAAACATATAATAAACTTCATGAATCATTGCACACAAGTTTTCCTTTAGGAAGAAATATTGATTTTACAACAAATTATATTACCATATGTCCTACTTTTTATTTTCATAGTATATATAGAGCTTGTTCTCCAAAATATTAAAAACTACGTTTTTCTATTAACCTTGGAATTGTTGTTCAGAAATACATCGTTATATTGTATTGGATCGATGGGCTCACATCTAAATTTAGCGTGAATTAACCCGCTGAAGTTCATAATCATACTCAATCATCAACTAAATATGTGTGCTCATGATCCACTTCCTTGATATATTGACTGGTTATACTAATTTTATACTTACCTTCCTTCTGCGATAAGTGAAAGTTCGTACTTGTAAAGCTAATAATAAATAAAACTAATTATTGATACACTACATATATCAAGTTGTTATCAGCAAATATTACTTATTAGTTTAATGAGATGGTTACGTACTTGTAATAAAATGAAAATGTCTCTCAGATTGACCTAACAAATATAAAATCAATTGATTGTTAGATTTTTACAGTCCAGGAAGGGCCTCAAAGCCACTTTGTCAAACCCCATGACCCCTCCAAACCCACATCCCCCCCACCTGTATACTTTATAAACAAACATGGGCTTTCTATCATGAAATCAGTAGAAGGAATTTCTTAAGAAACAAATTCGTACGTTAGTCGTTTTAAGGTTTTGGATGAGTTGTGTTAACAATAGTTCGGTGTATCAAGAGGCTTGCACTACACATAAAACGCATACTTTTTTGCCATAAGCTATATCTTTCTTAGTTTTGTGCCACACAAAATTCAATGTTTAAACATAAAATATTAAATAGTATCACCGTCATACAAGTACATTATTGATGGTGGGAATTCGAACCACCATTTCAAGTTTATAAGTAGTTTAAGTGACGTCGATTTAAATAATTATAAAACATATAATCGGAAAAAAATTGTAATTTTATAATTTAACGTCTTTTGATACTTCTCCTATTTTGACCTCCACCGAAACTAGTGCTGCTCATGGAATGATTTCCTTTTCAGGAAAAAAATTTTCCATTTTAATTTCCTAAAAAAATTCAGGTTGTGTACTTATGTAATGCAAATTTGCTCTCGTCTCCCCTTGGTCAACGAATTGGCTTTTTACGTTCTAGATCTGTGTTAATTCTCAGGTATTTATTTACCATGTAAATTTTTTTAGTATAAGGGCGAATATGTGCAGCCATTCGTTAGAGACAAATATGAGGAGGAAACATCTTGTTTCTTTTATAAAAGCAGAATTAGTTTTTGACACCTCCTCTGTTGATAAAATAATCTTTAGGGTCCTTAGAAAGCAATTTTGTTTTGTTTTTTATACTTTTTTTATTAAAAAAAACGAAGTATCAGAGGATTCGGAATTAAATTAGAATTTACCTGTTCATCTAAAAAACTAACATAGTTTTCGCTCGGAATACAGTTATGGTTGATTATCATTTATAACTTTGCTTTTCTTTTGACCTTGGAATTTCAACGTCTCTAGAACATTCTCTTATTTAACCATATCATAAAGGCAGGTGGCTATGTCTATGCGCATAATGCAAAATCACATTAGTTGCAGGACCTCAATACTGAAGCCTAAGAAATGTTGTTTAATAACTTCCATTGCACATCGTGAATTATAAACGGCACAAGTGGAAATTAGAATTAATCGTAAATATAGTAAGACATTTAATTTACTAAACTAATTAATTGTTTTAAAAACTATTATACTTGGAATTTTTAGTGTAGTACATTGTATGGAAAAATCATATGGAGTTATCAATACTGACAGAATATCAGCAAGAGATCGATTATTATTTCAGAGCAAATGTCATTGCAGACAACTAGTTACTGAGTAGCCTACCTGTAATAACCTAGTAAAATGGGCTATACTCATGAGACTTCAAGCAGTCAAATAGTCTAACGGCTTAGGCTGCAGAGGTTTAATGATTTAGGAAGATGTGACCCATATTACATAGGCTTGTATACTTAGGTACATAGAGCCAAAACTCTTATTGGACTTACCATTCTTATACATTGAACAATTTTCAAAAGGTATTAGAAAGGCCTTTAAATATAAAGTTTTATCAAATATAACTACCCAAAATATTAGTAATGTATCTTATTTTTAATCGGTCGAGAGGGGAACCTATTAAAGAATATTACTTATATATTTACTTATTGTTAAATTGTTTTGCTCAATAACTGTAAATAATATCTTTGAGCACATGGCCAATCCCCTATGGAAAATTCAGTTGTTATTTCGATGAAGCAAAGGCTAATTAACTTGTTTTAGGCATGTGCAGACATAGCGTAAATAAGTGTATATAGTAACACTAGTGTTCACGTAAACATATTTTATAAACAGGTTTGGAAACTAAACAAATTCGACTTAAATTTTGTAACAACATTTTTACATGTATACATTATTAGGATTTCGCTTTAAATAATAGGTGGATAGTTAAAAATTTTCTTGTAAAAAACTTTATATTTCTCCGATATTATATATTATGGAGTTGTTAAATAGGACAGACAGTTTCAACCGTTGATTTATCCTCAAAAATGTATTTCATATATGTTAATGATGAATAATATCGTTTTTCCAAAGAAAATTTTATTAAAATTTTTTGAGTTTTGAAACTCTAGTAGTTATTTAGTTATAGATGCCGATGATATAAAATGAAGATTCTATATTTCACTTTCAGATAAGCTCCAGAATATTTTGACTTTATTTTTAATTTATATATTTATTATTTAGTTTAATAAGTATAAAAATGGAATAACACTAGTAGATTTTTTTAAACTATATATTTAATTCAAATTTCTAGTTTTTTCCTGATAATATTGATTCCTGAAACGTTTTGGTAGTAAAGTGGGACTTGTTTATCAACCCACTCAAAACCAACCACTCTGGATTAGTTTCGTGATACAAGGATTAATACAATCATTTAAATACGTAGAGAAATATAATCACGCAATATTATTCAATGTGAGGAATTAATGTATTTCACCAATAATGCAAAATGAAAAACATATAAAGTTGAATATAATTATGATACCACATAAAAAGTCTCTTAAGTTTATATTGGGCATTGGAACATTGTTGTGTGTATTTAAGATTAAGACTGACCAGATTTAACTTATGAAATAAAATAATGTGGGTCACTTAAGAAATACAAATCATATAGAGCATGAAAGTAAGCTTTTAAAAGGTACATAAAATGTAAATGAAGTCCCACGTTTAGTAGTTTCAGTTACTTTAAGGAATATATTAATTACATTATGATGGGAGGAATTGGGGTATATACTTCAACAGGGGTTATACTTTAATAAATAAAAATGAAAAAATAGGTGCTTTATAATTTATTAAGAAACAGTTTTTAAATCACACTGGTTCCTGTAAATTTTTCCTACAGTTTTATTGACTAGTATTGTAAAACTGCTTTTTCATACTCTTATCAATCCCCACTGTCCTATATATAATAAGGTTAGATTTTAAGCTAACACCCACAAACTTTATAATAGAGGATTAATTATTGTAAATTATCATTAGTTGACTTTTTGTGTTTATATTTACTTGGATTCTACTCAGGATTAAAGAAAATTAAGTTTTCTATACTTTCATAAAGCTTGAGATATTTATTACAGTCCAAATAAAAACCTGTTTTTTTTTATATACACACAATGTTCTTTTTAAGATCTTATAAAAACTATCGGGATTTTACCTTCAAATATACGTTTAAAGAAATCGTGCATAAGGTGAGATTGATTATTATTAAATTCTAACTAATTAATCATGTTCATTCAGTAATCGTTAATATAAACCACAAATATTATTTATAAGTGGACTGCAATTCAACAAAGCATTGTTTCAAAGTAGTTTCTGTATAAGGAGTACCAATGATGAAGAAATATATGAAGAGAAGTGTAATACAGTATAATACAAGCATTGTACAAGCCCGAGTATTCCGTCTTTGGAATCTCATTTTAAAAGAACATGTGGAAGCCTTCGACCTGTAGTTGAATGCGAACTTGCAGTAACTACGTGGTACGTGGAAATGGGACATGACTGTCGTGAAATATGTGAGAAGCGTGATGATGCGTGAAATGTGGGTGTGTTTGTAAACCCAGCACATAACAGGTCCCAAGTATTACTCTTCAGTATATTTAAAAGTGAAGGAAAAATTACCAGAAATATATAGTGTACGATATTACGCTATCTATAAGTTACATTTACTAATCATTTGGTACACTTATTACGTATTGAGGATTCAAACATTAACGCGGGCTACTTGACGTCACGATTTCGTTTTCTGTCCATCTGTTCTTATCAAGGAGGAACTTTTCTTCGTTATGTAGAGAAAATATTTTAATTTTTAAGTTTTACTTCTGTCTATATGTCTGTTTGCCCACCTGTGCGACATTATTTTAGGCAAAATGCGATCTATAGGTTAGAATCTTAGCTACAATAGTTTTATCTCAGTCAAAAGAGCCAAAGCTAATTTTTATGAGGGCCAAAAGACTAATTGGATAAAAGCTCTGTGTACCCCCTTCTATGGATTGTGTTTTCAGTTACAATCACGGATTGACTGAATTTACAATTCGATTTCCTTGAAATTTATTTTCGAGTCCAGTGAAATTTTATTTCACGTGCAATAAATATGTCGTATTTCACATTCAAATTCAAAATTCCAGTGGGGATGTGGCAAAGCTAAGTAATACATATATCCACCTAATAGAGATCACTGGTGTGGGTTCAATATCGATAATCCTGAAATGTTTCACACAAAATAAAATGGTAAATTGGGATCTTGACTGCAGAAGTTCCCTATATAGGAAATTTTTAAACTTTAATGTTACTAAAATACTAATATGGAAGAAAATAGTATGCAATAAAAATAATAATTTCATTTCACAAGAAAGGGACCATGATTGCTTTAGCATGGTACAGTAAGCATGTTACAGTAAGGACATCAGGTCAGTTGTTAGTCTACTTTCACAACAGCATTACAATAGGGGTAGGGTTTGGGTTGACAAACGAGTCTCTCTAGTACAATGATAGGAGGTCAATTAAAGGCATCGGTAATAGCTGTTTTGGCATAAAGAGAAGAGGTTAGTATGAAAAACCTCTCGACGCGCGCTTCTTGCGGCGTCTTTTTGAGTATATTTTTGCGGTTTAATGTGTTGGTATTCTTCGTTTATTAACTTATTACTCCTATAAAATTTACGTTGCATTTTGCATAAGTAGCATCTTAGCAGCTGCGTAAATTTATTCCAAGTATAGTTCAAAGTAAAAGTTTAAATTTCTTAGTCATTTTATAAATCACTTACATAATAATCCATTTAGTAGTATAACAGTCAGAATAAAGTTTATACATCCAAGATATAAAGTTATCATGTAAATTATATTTGGTTGAAACACTAGGTCGTTATATTGACAGTTCTAGTTTTGGGTCTCAACCAACGGTTCAGTTTTACGTAGCCTCGTTTTTCTAGTAGAGAAGAAGCACGGTTTCTTTTGAATTAAAAATTAAAAATCTTTTGTTTTTATTTGGACTTTCAAAGACATGTCTAAATTTTTCAGTACGATTTTATATTTAGAAAACATAAAGTTAAACTTTAATTTGTCTTTCTACTTGATAAAGAAGGAAACCCTTTCTTTTAGAAAACTATAACAATAACAAGCCCTATTAGTTTAAGTGGGCTAGCTTATTATACAAAATTTATATACAGAATGTAAAAAAAAAAAAAGTTTTAATACCTTATAAAACTATATAACTATTTAAGAAGTAAAAATAATGGTCTCTTAAAATCCTAAATATGCATTATTTGATTAAAATTCAGATAATACTCAAGTATAAAACTTTAACGTTTATTTGAAATGAATTTACATGTTTAAGCAACCTCTTCACTCGGCTTTATGCTCGAAAGCTGCCATTATCCATGAATGCTTAAATATTCTAGGTGACGGTTAAAAGAATGAATATTTATGTCTCGTAACCACTATTTTAAGCAACAATTAGTGTAACATTTTGTATTATGAGAAGCATATAGACTCTTAAACTTCGTACACACATCGCTGCTCCTCCCTTTGTGGGTTATGTCTAATCAAAGCGGTTGTTACTGAGGGTTTCTCGAGGCACATTGGTAATTGATTTATATGGTGGGAAACCATCATTTGATGGTAGGTATGTGATATTGTTTATTATTTGTAGTATTGTTTTCATTTTTACTGCAATATGTTTCTATCTATGTTCACTAATCCTGTTAATTAATTTGGGTTTTCCATCGAGCGTAAAAATGGTGCGTCTAATGATACTTATGCCATCAAACCTTGACTCTAGGTATTTATTTTTATTCACAGAAGTATCCGAATAATGGACACTCCCATACACATACACGAAGGTACAGATCATATACTTTTTTCTTTAAAATAGCGGTTTCGATTATTTACAAATTTATTATACTATGCATTATTGGTGCCCTCTCGTAGGCCTGGAGAAACTTCCAGGGTTATTTGTCATATCTAAACATATGACTTATAGACTTCAAATTATGCATTAAGCTTAATTTATTTCGATTTGGGTACATTT
>NW_025788940.1:0-8775 GCF_021130785.1 Homalodisca vitripennis
AACATAACCTCACTTTCACGTTTCACTGCAGAGCCTAGACTGAATGCTATTGAGAGTTACTGACAGCTAGGGTTGATGTGGTGAAGCGGGGCAACAACATTCGGTTGCGTTGTTATGAACAATCCACAGTATTTATGGGTTAACTATATTGGTTTACATTTATAATACGAACGTTTTACGATGTTTTTAGAAGGAAATATGAAAGATGCAATTACGTAATTTATTCAAATAAGTTTATATTGTGTTTTCAAATCCATTTTAAAAACAACAAATTTACAACCGTAATGTCAGTTGTGTTGTGTTTAGTAAATTCTAAATAAAAGAATTCTAAATTAATTGCACTCTTGTGTTCGATTGTTGGACAATAACTGAAAATAGATTTGGGTATGTTTATAGTTTCGAAATAATCCCCGAATATCAATATAGAAACATTCCTGAGTTTGAAAAGACTTTCCTGTTGTTTAAGCTGAAGCTAATTCCTAGCAAAATTCTAAAATACATTTAAAAACATCTATAATGAAATGTAAATGTTCCTATATAAGTATTAACTATCATTTAATCTGTTTAAACTTTTTTGCGTAGTCTACTTTACAAATAGGTTATAAAAATGTACGACCTATTTCGGAGTTAGTTTATAATGTTATAAAACGAAAATAGCTACATTTTATGAGTGAAAATGTATAAATTTATCGTTACAAAATATTAATTTTTTACTGATGGAGCAAGAGTTAAAAGTGTGTTTGGTGTTAAAACTGTTTCTTTTTAATCACGGAGTGGACGCGGCGGCAAGAAGCGCTAAGGCGCTTTGACTGATTAAACTGCGTCAACTGACCGCCGCCGGGATTTCCATACAAGCTATCTAAATTACTCGTTTAAATTATTCCGTTATTTAATTTATTATCTTTAATAATTATTGTTTGTGTGAATATTGCATGAGTTATTCGCAATGTAACGTGGCTTAAATTGTAAATTCAGTAATAAATCTATTCTCATTGCCATAGCAACCATAATAATTTTAGCCCTGAAGCCAAATTGTTTCCCACGCAACCGTTTAAAAGTTCAAAAGATAAACATTTTAACAGAAAAAAAGAACTAAAAACAGCGTGGGTGCGTATTAATTATATTTTTAAAATTACACATCTCCCATGACTCGACGACTAAAACCGCATTTACACATTTATAGTGATGAGTGTTTACCTCATAAGTGTTCCTACGAGGTAAAATTCAAAGTCGTTTTACAGTCGACTCTCAATAGGATATCACTTGACAACATAAGTTAATCTGATGTTAATGGTGTAAAGAAAATTAATACACATAACATAAAATATACTTTTTATGCATTTTTAATGCACATAATGAGAATATCTACATGCAGTGCATTTTCTTGTGTGTAATGATTTTGAAAGAAATTTGATAACAGAATTATATTTTATAAAGTTCTATGTAATATTAGAACAGTTTATTATATTTTATATCTACTGAAAATGTTTATTAAAAATGTTAATGCTGTGCTTTGTTTTTATTTTTTATCGAGTAGTTGCATTACATGTTTGTTATTATTACTCCGTATTTGTTATGTATTCTGTTGTATGTTTACAGTCGTTTAGTGTTCTAGTACACCATTATCAAATATATTATTTCTTTGTTACTCGTACCAATAATGGAACGTTTTTGACAGCAATCTGCATGAATTTATTCTCTTTTATTTTAATGTTAGAAAGAAAAATGTTTTCAAAACCAGCAATCAGGATGTCTAGGAATTTTTTTAATACAATAACCCAATTTTATTAATTGAAAGTAGATTTTTCTGAACATATAAAATATTTTATAAGGTCAGTCTGGTAGTGATATTTTTGAGACTGATTAGCAAAATAGCACGTCAGTTTCAAAATTGTATGTGTTTATATATAATCTTATAAAAAATAAACAAAATCCTTAATACAAGTTTAATATAACGACCTAATTAAAATTTTAACTCAACTTCTTTCACTCTAACTAATAACAGAATATAAACGAATTAATTAATTCTTTAATTAAATGGGACTGTAAATTTTAAGACAAGAAAAGGCGTTCAGTATGGCACTTTCATGCACATACTACAACGAATTCCAACATTGCGCGTTGCTCTATTTATAGAATGCCGGTTGATGCCTGAAAAGGAGTTATAATTCTTTGGCTATGATCTTGTAACTAATAGGCGGAATTGAGCATATGAACTGTGTTGGTGACGTGTTTCCGAAAAAAAAAAAAAAAAAAATCCAATGGCGTCCAATTTGGTGCTCGTGCAGGCTGGTTGACTGTCCAGTGTCCATGCTTGTCAATCCAACTTCAGGAGTATAGATCATCCAAATTTCTGTATGAACAATAGAACCAAGTTAAAAAAAAAAAAATAAATAAAAATAAAAAACAAATTAGGATTATTTGTTGATAAAGTTACGGTATAAATTATCTCAAAAGAAAATTATTTATTTTTAAAAACTACCTATCTTAAACTTGTTCACTGGCAAACTTAGACCGCCAATAGTTCAACAGGTATTAGTATTTATGGTTGTAATAAATTAAAATTTGTTCTGTTAATCTTAGGCTTTCTTTCGCAAATTTTACCGAAAAACTTAATAAATTTTTTAATGAATAGTAATGTGATACCTTTGTAATGTTTTTATCATTTCCATATTCGAATTGTAATGTTTTATCAATTCAACATTCGAATTAAGTTTAATCACAGTTCCAGACAGTAGAGCTCAGAACCCTGTATAGTGTATAATGTTGACGAAGTTATGACTAGTAACAATAGTAACAATAACTTCTTTGTTTGTTGGCTTCGTATGCGACGAGTGGGTTTCTGTCTGTCCAATAGATCATTATGATGTTGTTTCATTTATTGGTTGAACATGAACTTTCATCAGTCAAAAGTATTTCTGATGAAAAGTTGTTTGGATTTTAAAACTGGGTCCACATCCATCCGGAAAAAAGAAAAGCCTAAATAGAAGAAACCTTAGTTTCACCCTAATATATTTATGTTTTTGCGTTTTTTTACGTCGCAATGACGCAGACTTGACACTCGCCCCGTTCAAAACAGGGAATACCCACTAAACCCCCTACGGGCCTCGGAGAACCTTTTTTTACGATTACTTCATGTCAGACCGCGTGTCTTGAGCTCTAACAGAGCCTTACTACTTTAACAACAACCTAGTTTAACAGTTTAACCTAGTTTAACTTTAACAGGCAACCCTCTTCTCGTTTCACGCAAACGACAACGTGGACGAACATGGAAACGGCCGGCCTTCCATGTGTACTCGCTTCGCAGCACTATTAGGGGAAAGTTCAAGCAGATTGCTTGAAACAAAAAAACGTTTCATTATAGGCGCTAATAAGAAATCTGTACCGATTTGAGAATTTGGACCAAAAACAGTTTTTGAGTGCAGCGAATAAACGACGCTACCATATAAATCTGTTGGTCTTGTTATTACATACATCTTTGTCCATTTAATATTTTTGCTGTATCCCTTATAGTTTACAAGACTTGCGTAAAAGTCGGAACACCATGTACTGTACTTTTTTGTACAGTGGTGCTTACTTGCAGTTGAGAGAAAATAATTAAAATTCAAAAGACAAAACACAAAGTATTAATAACAAACTTGACTGGTGTTTAATGTCTTTTATTACAACATTCACCCTCAAATTGAGATAATATTTGCATTATTTAAGTAAACTGATCTTCTAAAAATTGTCAGGTGGGAGTATCCCAAAGCTGTCAATCATTGATACGTTAAAATTACTGTCGTATATTCCTTATTCATATCAAATCTTTACTGGTATATGATACAGTAAGAAACCTAATATGACACTATCGTAGTAAAATCTTATAGTTTGATTAAAAACGACTTAATAAATAATATTTAATACATCAGTTTAAGTAAGAAATTACTCCGTTCCTATTTCAGTTAACTCATATTTTGTTGTTTTTCAGGGAGGGCTGAAGGCTGTGGTATGGACGGACACGTTACAAACCATTCTTATGTTGTTGGGTGTGGTGGTAGTCCTGGTTATGGGCACTATAAGGGTTGGCGGGCCTGGTGTGGTGTGGGAGCGCAACGATTTCAGCGGTCGACTGGAATTCCTCAAGTATGCGGTAAACACACTTTAATGTTACTAGATCGTACACTAGGGGTAAACCTAAATGTCTCAGTACAAAAATTGAGACACACTATTTTCATTCTTAGATGTTATAGTTTCTAAAATGTTCTTAAAGTTTGGAATATTATTCCATGGATCACTTTTGAAGCTTTTGGACCAATATTGTCTCACTTCAAAAAGAGCTTACAGACATGCAGTTTTAAATTATGAAAAACTGTTAGAATAATTATGTAATGAAACTTTAGATACGTAATACGTTTTTAAATAGAGATTTCTATTCATTAATTCAATTATATTATTTTTTGCTTCAACTAATACACTCTTATCGGACTTCAGTACCATGTGTTCTATACAATATTTAATTGTACCGAATCACCTATTATTACTATTACTACCGGTTTTGCTCATTCAGAGATTTATTAATATTAGTTATTAAAACGCAAGGGTACTTCACTATTATCCGGATGCCACTGCTTTTGGAGTCTGAGTTTTCCTTATCGGCGCCAAAATAAACTTCATTATATGTTACTAGTACTTCCCTTGTTTCACAATGAATCGAAAAATACCCGATGGGTCATACTTCCTTTTTCCAAATTGTCTCCAAGTAGGCCTAGACGAGCGACCCTTCAACTAGGCCTAGACGCACGAACCACGGTCACCTTTGAATCATTAAATGTTGTTCTTTTAGTTTTTGTTTTAATTGATTGTCGTGCTCTTGATTAATTTATAATTTCATCATGAATAATTATATACATCTCTGAGACTTACTTCAAACTGAAGAAGAAAGTTTTTTATTGGCAGAATACATGTGGTGATTGGGAGTGACAGGGACTAGAGACGATCGCGAGTAACGGCGACTAAAGACGATTGGGAGTAACAGCGACTGGTGGAGATCCGGAGTAACGGCCGGCGACTGGTGGCGTTACGGAGTAACGGAGACTAGAGGCGATCCGGAGTAACGGCGACTAGAGGCGATCCAGAGGTACGGCGACTGGTGGCGATCCGGAGTAAACGGCGACTGGTGACGATCCGGAGTAACGGCGTCTGGTGGCGTTCCGGATTAACGGCGACTAGAGGCGATCCGGAGTAACGGCGTCTGGTGGCGTTCCGGATTAACGGCGACTGGTGGCGTTACGGAGTAACGGAGACTAGAGGCGATCCGGAGTAACGGCGACTAGAGGCGATCCGGAGGTACGGCGACTGGTGGCGATCGGAGTAAACGGCGACTGGTGACGATCCGGATAACGGCGTCTGGTGGCGATCCGGATTAACGGCGACTAATGGCGATCCGGAGTAACGGCGTCTGGTGGCGATCCGGATCGCCGTCATCACTTCCTTTTGGGGGCAGAATACAATAACCGTTAATCGTAATGACTTATTTTTAATACTGTAATTTATTTTGGTCCACGATAAGGAAAACTCGTCCAAAAATAGTAGCGTCATGATAATACCAAACTACTAATGCAAGTTTACTGAAAGTAAAGCAAAGTATTTTTAGTAAATAGCATAATTATAAAAGATTATAGACTTACGGGTTCCGACAAGTATTTACATATTTTGAAGCTTTTTATGTGCTCCACATATTTATTTAAAGAATAATGCCTTTGAATAATCAGCACTTTCTAACCAGCACAAGATCAATAACCGACCTGTATATAAAAGGCCGAAACATTACTACCACCCAAGGAAACTGTGACATAAGGCCACTCTCCAACAAACGCTATTTATTTCTGCGCCAGGCTCAGAAGGTCTTGTGAATAATGAGCCCGCTTCCTGTTTCCCTATCTCCAATCGCATTGATTTACATACAAAATGGCTAAAATAATTCTTAACCTTTTTTTTATTCCTCTTTTCTAGGCCTTTGAATATTTACTTCATGTGATTCAGTGAGACTCTGAATAAAGATATCTTCTTCGATTTTAAGTCGGAACATACAGAAGGAAGATTACGAGGCAAATATATGCCATTTAAACCCTATACATAAGTAGTAACATGCTCAGATTAAATACAAGTCGATATAAGAACTACATTAACGTATGATAAAATAGCCATATTTTTGAAATGGGTTACAATGAATTAATTGTTAGAGTACTTTAGTTTGATCAAAATGTTAAACTGTGCTTGGGTTTTCGTACGCTTAAGTTTTGCTTAGTAGACTAATTTTACTTTTTTATATACGTTTGTCAGTGTTTTTATCGTATATTTATTAATGCTAGTTTACATTAGCACCTATCTTAATTTATTGATGTAAAATAAGAAATTATCTGAAATCAGAACCAGTGAATAATGCAGCAACTGTGCGGTTCTTGTAATCTTCCCCCACCTGGAAGGAGTTTCTGTTATTTTTCTCCAATTGTTCTGAATCGCTATGGCTAATCTGCCGTCTTCTATAATTTTAGTATTCATTACGGTCGAAGACACAATCATAACGATGATAAATTAAAATCTGTGAAAATTTAACCCCAAGAAGCAAAATCACAAGATAAACAAGGCAACTAGAAAGTGCTCATATTTTGATATAATTTATAAGTGTGACAACCTGGACATAAAATATAAGGATTAAGAAGGTATGAAAAAAACCCATAATATGTGTAGTGAGCATACATCTAAACCCATAATTTCTACCAGAACACAATTTGGGTAAAATTTTAACTAAGGTAATTTTGCATGGTTCAACTCAAGTATTTGTTATATAGTTCATAATTATCGTAAAAATGTGTACTATTGAAGTTTTTTTAAGAATAACACTGTTTAATATTATTTTAACTGGCATTCAAAAACTGTACTAAAACCAACTGGAACAAAGTCATCAACAAAATTGCCTTAATTATGTCAGTCACTTTGAAGGAAAATCGTTGTTGTCCAACAATTAATTTGTACTGCTTAAAATGTAATTAGCATTTAGAGTTCCTTTCGTTAAATATTTTATATAAATTATATAATAGTCGTTGGTGTAGTGTTACTCCGTAAACTTACAAATGGAAATACACCGTCCAGCCAAACACGCTAACGCTTAATCCGTTTTAGTTTTAGTTGTCATTGCAGGTCCTTCTCCCGCCAGCACTCTTTGAAGGTATGTAGGTATTTCGAGTTCCATCTTTCTTCATTGCCTTTTCTTACAAAATAGCTCTATACGATAATTTATAATTCTATACGCTGGGCCTAATTGTTCGATAAGTTATTCCGCCCACGCTGAAACATAACCGTTCATTCTCCTCCAGCACTTCTTTGAAAGTCTGTCCAGCAATCTCCCTAAATCTATTTTCTAACGCAACCACTGGTTTGAATAGGTATTAGAGAATTGAAATAGCTTTTCCGATACTCTGTACCTCCTTTCTCTTTGATCCTCCTTTTGCAAGGCTTATTGCAAAGAGACAGAACTGAAGATTTATTATAATCCAGTTCTGTTCTACCACTGCTACATGCTCGCTGGCACCGTGGTTCAGTTGGGGTTTCTACGGTTCATAGAATGGTTCGACGGCGGAAGTGCTTTCAAATGCTTTAGTTTAGTTATGCTAGGGGGAGTCAATAGTATTGTCTCCTTCCTTTAGATCACCAGATCAATGGCCTAAATCGGCGGATAGGTGCGAGCGAATTCCCCCTGCTTCAAAATTATCACGTTTTGTTATTCACTGTGACGCAACGACGGGTCGAATCTACTTTGAGGAAAATCATGTCGGCAAATACACATACGAAGAATCCACAAGACTTTGCGTCATTTTGACGAGGGGAATATTCGGATCTGTCCTTCATCATCCAAGCATAAGCTAATAATTTCTTGCTGCGCCCCTTTGCATACATTTGCGAAAATTTATGGGGCATCTCTTGTGTCAGTTTAAAGCCCAATGAGTCGCAAGTGGTGAATTATTGGGTTGGACCACAATCACACAATCAGAGACCTGTGGCGAAACTCACCGATAAGTGGCAAACGAATGGGATACAATGGTAAATCCATTTCGTAAATATTGACACCCTTCATTTGGACGCGGACATACCCCCCTTTGGCCCAATCAGTTATGAACATTGAAACTCATTAGTCTGAGATGGCTATGAATAACTTCATTTTCTTTAATTGATTACCTTGGGGTTGATCTGAATCTCGGATAAATGACACTTCGTATGTTGACCACTTTAAGTCTAATCACTTCTCACAGAATTTTGAATTTAGTGACAAGATTCCCGGCTATCACATCAGATGCTGAAGAGAGGACGTGGAGCATCACTCATTCCCAGGTCTCTTGGGTGTTAAATTGTAATACCTCCAGGTTTGAACTCCGTAAATTATAATAACTACCTTGCCGCTCCAGCATTTCTGAGATAATTGTATAACATTTCTCGCAAAGCAGTTTAAAAGCCACATTTCGCCTTTCATGGGTCTGCTCCAATGGCGTCTAGAACTGTCTCCTCCTGCAACTCAGTAATGTCTAACAACGCCTCCCCTCCCCCACCGAATAACCTGTTGTAGTTTCAGTTCCTATCCGTTAAACTTCGACCGTCGCAAAACGTTGACTAAATATGGTTTTCAGCAAAAGCTAGGAGTAAACAGGAGTACTAACCTTACGTAGTAAGGTAGTTGTCCAGCTGATACCGACTGATGTTCCGTCTCGTCGAAGCTGACCATAGCCAAATCAGCATTCA
>NW_025788941.1:0-9081 GCF_021130785.1 Homalodisca vitripennis
TTTAGTGTGTGTGCAGGTGTGGTTCCAAATCTCTCTCTACTTATATCGGCCTATTTTTGTTAAGTCCTTTCTGATTGCTTTTTTGTTATGTAAGTGCACAAGTTTTTATAAATTTACATTTTAAGTCTTTCAAATTGTATTTTTCTAAAATAAGCTATATTCCTTTCAAATTTTAGATTATTTATTAACTAAATTTACTCATGTATTCCATGCTCTGGCCTTGTATGGGTTTATTTTTAGAGGTTTAAATCTTCATTTTTCATTTGTTAATGAAAAAAATGTTTTTATTAATGACAATTCATCCCCCTTTCCTTATTTTAATTTAAGTTTTTTGTGTGTGTTATTGGTAGTGCAGACTGGAGAAGAAAAAAAACCTTTTCGCGTTTCCCACACACAGGGCTGATTGCCCCATGTGGGGAATAATTCCCCTATAAGATTATTTGTTATGTATTATATTTTTACTCTGTACATAAATTTTGGAAATTAATAAATCAATCAATCAATCAAGTGTTGGAGGTACAGTTTATATATATATATATTATAATATATATATATATATCATATATATATATATATATACAGGGTGTATAATTATGTCTGGAAACACCCAAATATATCCTTTAATAATTGTAAATATAAATTTGAAAAACCTCTTACATATCGTGATAGAGATTGAGGCATGCTACTTTTTTGGAACACATTGTTTTGTTATGTCACACACAACGGGGGACACGTCCTGCCGATGGTATCGTTGCAATATTACTTAATGGAAAGCCTATACCATTGTGATACATAATTTGTAAAGGTAATAAGCTTACTAAATAGAATGCCACAAAAACCCGCAATCTCAAAGGAATTGGAATCTATCAGAAAATAGAGCATTTGTTTAGCATTTGAAAAATTTACTGATTGTTCAACCAATTGTAATTTTAACATGTTTCTTGCCACAAAATGTGGTTACCACTCAATTTTTTAAGGCATTTTTTTAAATGTTCAAATTTAAAATAAAATAAACAATTTATTTTTAAGGCTGGTTTCATTAGTACAAATTTTACCAGTTTTTATTACAATGAATAAAAACATATGAGTCTCCACTTTCTCTGATTACTTATGAATCTGTACTTGGTGTTTTCCCAGTCAGCAGGAAGGTTTTAAAAGAGATCAAAGGGTCACTAGCCTATTGAGAAAAACATTATTGTTGTTATTAAATCATCTGGTCCCCTAGCAGGGTTTCAGTTTGTTGAGCATGGAGCTTTTCAACGTAGACAGGTTCTAAAGCTTGGGTAATTACAAAATGGACAAAGGTCATATCAATCCTGTCGAGTTAATCAGTGTCGTCTGAAGCCATTGCTGTCAACAAGTTATATCTAATTACAAGGTAAAAGGTTTTTTTTTTTTTCAGTTTTTTATTTGGCATTGTTTAATGGAATTGGTCCCTGAAAGAGATACGGAATATTACTCTGTTTTGTTTGATTCGCGAGGATATGGCGATCCGTCTCAAAGATCTTATTCGGGAAGTGTTTGTAATTTTGTTTAATGAGACACTTTCGCACAGAAAGGATATCCCAATAAGTGGATTCAACAATATCAAAAACTATTGAGCCGTGTTTGAAATGACAGGGAGGTCGTTAACGTAAATCGGCCAAAAGTCGGGTGGTAGTTGAGTAGGAATACAAATCTGCAACAGATGAAGAACATGCACTAGATGTTTTTGCAAACATTTATTAGAAAGACCCACTATACATTCGCTCAGAAAAGCTGCACAGCAACATGATAATGCACCCCTATGTCTGTGAGTAAAGATTTTGAAATATTAATAAATAAACAAAACTCATTTTAAAGTTCATTTTAGTCCAACAGTTAAGTGAGGATGATTACGACAAGAAGAGTTGGAGTTTTGGTGAACTTAGTGATGCGCAAAAGTGATGACAATAGTAGATTTTTCTGAACCAACATACTATTTTTCTGATGAGGCAACTTTTTTTTCCTAAATGGGCAATGGTTAACTAGGCACAATTGCCGTTACTGGGCTAGGTGGAAAACCCACATTGTGATAATACTGGAGTTCCCATTCACAAGCAACCACAAAAAACTGAAAGTCAAAATGGTGTGGAAATTTTAGGGTTAACAAAATTGTTGGAACCCTTTTTTCATCAATGGAAATTTAAATGCCGAACTTTACTACAATATGCCTACCTAAAATGAAATAAAGTCCCAGCTATTCAAATTGCCATCAGGAGAATACTTTGTTGGATTAATGTATCTTGAGTTTTTTCCAGTCAGGATGGTGCTGCCACCCCATTATGGGAGACAGGTAAGAGATGTATTTGGGTATTTAAGGGTTGTTCCCGTCATAAATTGGATTGGCCGAAGAGGAGAAAAATCGAAATGGCCTCCAAGGATCTCCGAGGATTATGTCCCGCACCAATCGATTATTTCCCTATGGGGTTCATTTAAAATCCAATGTTTATAGAAGAAAGCCCTCATAATTTGGAAGACATCCTAAGAGAAACAGGATGTATAGATGAGATTAGCTTTGATAACCTGAAGAAATGTTAGGCAACTCTGTCCGAATCCATTTTACACAAGATTGGCTCATTGTCAAACCCGTAGAAGGAAACACAGTTTTCGAAACAAGTTGCCTTTGACACCAAATGCAGGTAAAAACGTTTGTTAGTAATGACTTTTCTAAACAGCATACATTATTTTTTATTTTGTAATATAGAAATCGAATAACATAAGTATTTCCATAATTGGTTACTGTAAATCAAAAACTGGCAAATTTGTGCTAATAGAAAACCCAGCTTAAAATGAAATTGTTTTGTTTTATTTAATTGAACATGTTAAAAAAATGCTAAAAAAAATTAGGTGTAACCACATTTTTGTGGCTAAAGAACCATGTTTAAAATTCACATTGTTGAACATACAGTAAATATTTTCAATACTAAAAATGCTCCTATTTTCTGATAGAATTAATTCCCTTGAGAATGCGGTGTTGTGGCATTTCAATTTCCAGTAAGCTATTACCTTCTAAAATTATGTATCACAAGTGTATAGGCTTCCATTAAGAATAATTCCAACGATACCCCTCGAGCGGCAGGACGTCCCCCGTTGGTGTGGACCAATAACAAAACATTGTTCCAAAAAAGTAGATGCCCCAAATCCTCTATCCACGATTGTAAGATGGTATTCAAATTTATATTTTTTTTAAATTATTAAAGGATATATTTGGGTGTTTTCCAGACATTAATATACACCCTGTATTAAATATAATATATATATATATATATAAGAATAATAAATGTTCACCAATAAACATTGAATCGCAAAAAAAAGTTTATTGAAATTACAATAAAGGCAATTTGCCAATTTTATAAAGACAATTTAATGTATATATATATTATACTATGATATATATATATATATATATATTAGTACTATATATAGTATATATAAATATATATATACGGTATATATACTTCAATTAGTACGACGCACTATAAAGTGAAATTTTGCTATTTTACTAACAGATCCCTTAAAATTGTTCCTTAAAAATGTATGGAAAAATTATATAATGAAACATACTTTTACATTTATGTAGGACTACTACGCCTAAACCCCATTGACAAATTTTGCTTCGTAAAGTTTATAAATTCAAATAAAAACGTATTTAATTAAAAAATATCCAAGGTCTTAATTTTATTGAATTCGTTTAAGTAGTACCTATTAATTTCTGCGAGAGTTGTTTTCATGATGTAGTAAAGGTCAATATAAGGAAATTATAATGTTGTGATGGCATTTTAAATTGTCCATAGAATTTCATTAAATATTGAATAATTCGTTTAATTATAATTCTTTGCAATAAATCTATTGGCACCAATAACTTCTTAGTTAGATCTCAATAGTAATCTACATAATCACGAGTAGCTGTTGGTACCTTTCTAATGTCGTATAGGTATATAAGCAAGAACTCTAATACGATGCTTTGTTCGCTGTCCCATTCGCCCCCCCCCCCCCCTACAATACTTTGCAATTCAAAAAATCAACACGACCGAGGTATAAGTCGAAAGTGGTCGTATTGGACTGGCAGTGGAGAGTTGAAATATTTTCGATTCTTAATCTCAATTGTAGTATATTAAAAAAAATTACTAAATGAGAATTATTCACATTTTTATCGAACGAATTGAGTTTTAACGAAACAATTATCAGGGCATCGAGTTGTTAGAAACGTGCCAGTTTATGTTTAAAACCTAAAAAACTCTCAAAGGTATAGTCAAGTTAAGAAGTGCACAATTAAATATATAGCTTATTTACAGAGCTAAAACGTAAGTTTACGTAATATAAATATTTATAAAGATACAGCTAAAGTTATTATGTAAAGACATTTGCATTGGTTTGGAATATCAAGCACAATTATAAAAATTGTACAGCAAAATGTTAATAACATGGGTCTAATACCAAAACATTTAAGACACGAAAATCATAATATGGATTGTCATAATACAGAGGAATAATCTGTACGGATTACATTTTTACAAGTATTTGACCAGTTGGTAGGTGGACAACTAACACATGACTGAGTCGAAGGTTTTATAAATAAATAGTCATCAATTACATTAATAATCAACAATATTATGACATTACGACTTGTAATGGTAGTCAAAGTGGAAACAGTTTAAGGAAGTTAGGATACTTATTGGAGTTCTGTTGTTTTCAACTGTCTCGTATTTACTTACTACTGCTTGATTAGTATTATCTACATTTTACGTAAGACACAGATTACTTAACAACAATTAAAACTATCATTGTAATGTATGAATATGAGGTAAATTATGTTCAGAATGCGTGTTGCACTCTGTTTAACCTCAAAAAGAGCTTTACAACATAACTACTACGTACATACTCATTCATGAGCATGAATGAGTTAATTTCATTCTAGCCGAGATAATGCAGAAAATTATTCTATCCAGACGTGTATTGTAAAAACTTTCAAACAATCTAAAGTTCAATAGCTATCGAATTATAACCGTGAATGTTTAGCCAATTCTCTGATGTTGTTCTCTGAGATTTTGAAGGCCAGTATTTTGATATTGAACAGAAAATATAGTTTCAGAACATATAACGGAACATACTTTCCAAGAAAAATTTTCGAAAAATCTTATATACAGGCTTTTCATATGTTGTCAAGGAAAAATCAATCACACAGAAAACGTTCTCTACTTTTATTTTGAACCCAATGCTTCAAGCGGTTGAACTTTGACGTTTGCATTGTATTTCAATTTTTAGTTGTATATGTAGTTTGTAAAAATCAAAAACACTGGATACGAGTATATAAAACTCAATAAAATATTCGTCAGTGTAAAATGATATTCATATTTAATTCATTTAATTTATATACTCGTACATTACGAGTATACAACAACGAAGACAACCAAATATAATTTTACTAGTGGTATCCATATAGAATTATATATCAAAAAGGCAAAATTGCTTTTGAATTATTGTATAAATGTACAGATTATTGTATTATTTTCTTTCAAACAAACAACTAGCCTAGAAGTAATCAGATTTTAATTAATTACAACATGGATAAGATGGCTGGTCTTGATTATACATCTACGAAGGTTTAAAATAAGTTAACGGTGCCATTAAGATTTCGTATCACAGGATGTCGCTCTTTCAGGCGATTTTGCGTCACACGTAACAAGGGCAGATCTTCATGGCTGTTTACCAAACTGAAATACACGCGATAACACAGTTTTTAATAGATGCGATAGGAAGTCAGCTGTACCCGACTGTATTTATCTAAAAATGCACCACAAGATGCTTTGAATAATATCCATTTTTGTAATGAAACTACAAATTTATTAATTAAGTATTTTAACAAATCCTAATAATAAAAATAATAAATCTGGGCCAACCGTAGGCTTTCTGCGGATTAACTCCGAGTTACAGAGCTCCCTTCTATCTCATATTCGGTATTGGGAAAGGTTTCCTCACGGCTGCTTTATAAATCTTATTTCTTAGATGTCATTAAAGCCCTTGCAATATAATTAAAACTGAACAAAAATTAATTTATCGAAGGTTTCGTGTTATTTTAAGAAATTCAGCTAAACCATTGAAACCAAATTTATTTGTTAGTTATAGTCTTAGTTATAGCCTTGTACAGCTAAATATATGTATAACAATTGTTAAAGTTATTAAAACCCCGACCTTGACACACACACACCACACACACACACACACACACACACAACACACACAACACACACACACACACACCACACACACACACCAACACACACATTACAATTTTTAAAAAGATAAAATTAAGAACATTTGTGAATTATGTTAGTTGTATAGAAGAATAGCTACATAGCATAAATCCACATGCCAACCTATTGTTTTCTTAAGTATGTTTCAGTATAAAAATTATTCCCGCGCGAGTTCAACAGCACTCATGGAATATGTATGTCTTTCTATATATACAAGAAAATAAACGTTTTTGAACTTGAACTTGAACACACACACACACACAAGGAATATAATTAGCATATTATAGAAACGAACGTGTAAGAATATTAAATAGTATTTGAGACATCTTGATGTTAAGAAGAATGTTAACTAAAACGTTATAACACATCAAACCCTGACTTATACGCACATCATTGCGTTCGGAATAAACTTCAAGATGTCCCAAATACCATTTAATCCTTCTTATTCTTTATTTTTACTTCTCTAATTTGGTTTGATAGATTCGTAGAAAAATATATATTACTATTAAAGAAGGGCGTGTGTTTGGCGTTGCCAATGTTTTGAATTCATTTTTATTTGAATCATACAGCAAGATCCAATTTTAGTATTGTGTTGGCTGCTTTATTAATCATACCAGTAAGCAACGCACGACCTAGCACTAGCATAAGATCATTCCAATTGGGTTTGCTTATCCCAATCAGTGGAAGTGGTCATGCATGGCCATCGATGAATAAACGAGCAACCAGCTCCAGAGGGAAAGAGAGAGATAACGATTGTTGCAAACATTAATTTGTAAAAAATTTTTATTACTTTTAATTACTGACGATGACTTCAAGGCCTTTTGTGTTAATAAATTTGTAAATACTAGCAATTAACTTGTTATTAAAAACTTAGTTTTAGTTTTATAACAACTTAATTGCTTAATACTAATATTAACAACAATAAACACTAGCTTGTGTAAAAATGAACTGAACTGAGCAAAAAAGTTAAATGTCCGTAGTTATAACAAAGTAATAAAACTTTTAGATAATTTGATAGAGGTAATCGTCTGTACTTGATTAATCGTGTTTGAATCAACAGACTCATTAGTATGACGCAGTTATCTAGCGATTTAAGAGAGGCTTAAAAATACTTTTTTGTCCGTCCTTATTTCTGGATTGTTTTAAATAAATATTTTTAGATATAAATAAGGTTCACGTTGTTGTACTTTATATAACAAAATTATGTAAATCTAAAAGGAGATTTGATATTGGATATTAAAGAAGTTTAATCAAAGTTATATAAATCCTATACCGTAATCCTTACCATTATGTATGTTACCACTCCATAAAATGGTATATAAGTATTAAATATACTATACTATATATATATATATAATATATCTATGATATATATAAATATTTAGCGGAGCAGCTAGCCTCCCGCCGCGCCCAATCTAAACGTTGATTTTTTTTGAATAAAACACGGATCCTGAATAACAACAATGACGAAATTTCAGATTCTTAATTGTTGCATTCCACACAGTGATATTATATGTATATTTTGAAAATCAGCTATTTATTTATTAAGTATTATATTTTTGTACCATCTTCAGTATCGTTTTGAAGTCTTTTTGATTGTTTAGTTAACAGCGTTAAAATTAGTTTATGCAATCTGAAAGTAAAGCGACGGGACGGTTGCTAAATTATTGGACTTTTAACTTAGCTTAGCCACACAAAAGATTTAACATTTGTAATAGTTTGATTTATACATCTGAGTGTGTAAAAAGCGCCGGGGACGGAGTTGCTCGACATGTCAATACTTACTACTTTAGCCACAAAACAAAAGATCGAAACATTGTATTAGTTTTGTTTATACATCTGAGTGTAAAGCGCCGGGACGACGGTTGCCACATGTTAAAACTTACTACTTTAGCCACACAAAGATCTAACATTGTAATAGTTTGGTTTATACATCTGAATGTTGAAGCGCGCAGGGACCGGTTGCCAACATGTCAAACTTACTACTTAGCCACACAAAGATACTAAACGTTGTTGTATAGTTTGTCATACATTCTGAGTGTAAAGCCGCCGGACGGTTCCACATGTCCAAACTTACTACTTACCACACAAAGATTCTAACGTTGTATAGTTTTTGTTTCACCATTAGCATCTGAGTGTAAAGCGGCGCGGGACGGTGTGCTCCACAACTGTCAAAAACTTACTACCTTTAGCCACACACAAGAAGATACTAAACGTTTTGTATTAGTTTTGTTCATTACATCTGAGAGATGTAAAGGCGCCGGGGAACGGTTGCCAAATGGTCAAACTTACTACTTTAAGCCCACACAGAGATACCTAACATTGTATAGTAGATTTGTTCATACATTCTGAGTGTATAAAGCGGCCGGGACGGGGACGGTTGCCACCATGTCAAAACTTACTAACTTAGCCACACTGAGATTCTAACATTGTATATTTGTTCACACACATATGGAAGTGTTAAAGCCGGCCGGGGACGGTTTTGCCAACATGTTCAAAACTTACTACTTAGCCACGACTAAGATCTAACATTGTATAGTTTGTTTCATAACCATCTGAGTTGTAAAGGCGCTCGGGACGGTTGCCACATGTCAACAACTTACTACTTCTAGGCCACACAAAGATCTAACAATTTTTGTAATAGTTTGTGTCATACATCTGAGTTGTTAAAGCGCCGGGATGGTTGCCACATGTCAAACTACTACTACTTAGCCACGACAATTTCTGTAGGGATTCTTAATTTTAAGCCATTTTTATTTGTTTGACGGAAATTGACGCCTCAGTTGGCAATTGAGGCATTAGTGGG
>NW_025788942.1:0-9072 GCF_021130785.1 Homalodisca vitripennis
TGCCGATGTGATATTCTCCCATTGTATTGATGTACCTAAACATTACTCATATATAACTTGGGGTTTTTTTGATTGATAAAGAGAATGATTCCTATTGTACTAGATCTTCACGGTTCCTCGCTACCTCGAGAACGAGAACACCCTGTATCGATTGTGTTATTCTCAACAACTGTATTTTATGTACTCAAACATTACATTAATATTAACAACTGTGTTGATCAAGGAGAGAATGATCCTATTGTACTAGGAACTCTTCACACCGTTCCTAGCTACTCGAGACGGAGACACATGTTGCCGACGTGATATTTCTCCCAATTGTCATTGATTGTAACCTAAAAACAATTACTCATGTAAATATAAACTGTGTTGATAAAAGAGAATTGATCCTATTGTACTAGAACACTCTCACGTTCTAGCTTCTATTTATGGCCAGTTGTGGTAAAGTGTGTACCATTGTATCAACGTCGCGTAAAAACATCATCACAGGAGGTTTTTTTTATATTAAATTTTTCTATAAAGAATGGACTTCATTTTTTTAGTGTCATTTTAAGGCCGCTATGGCCAGCCTTCGAATGTTGCGCTGGATTTTTTTTTTAAGTACAAAAGATGCCATGGTTGTGGACCTACCGGGTTTTTCGAACCCCGTGATCTCTCGGTTAGAGAGGCCGAGTCTATAACCTACGGAAGGAGGACTAAGATAACTCTTTAACGCGAGGACAGAAAAATGGGAAACCGATGTTAGCAACGTTTCGTGTCGTTTTGTGAACACGAAAAACTTACAATATAGGACTGTATTGTTAATTAAAATGTGTGACAACACAGTCACAATAAGGGCAGATTTCCTGGCGGTATTCCACACACTCAAGTTAATAGTCGTGTTCAAAAAAGAATTATTCAGGGTTTAAAGACGTATTGAAAAGGTAGTTCCAAAATCCATTAATTAAGATCATAAACTCAAAATATAAAATCTGTAATCATTAGTCCAATAACATTCTACATCCGTCAGACACTCTAGTAGTCATATAACTACCCCAATCCCTTCTATTTTTTCAAATTGTTCGCAATGAGTTAAAATGAATCGTGTACATTATCATTCCTAGAAACGCGCTGGCTCAACGCATTGGTTGAAAAAATTAACTCGTGGAAGATTAATTAACAACCTTGACGAAGTTTATTTAAACCCCACGTTTTGAATACTGGCAAATCCCTCAAAAATGCTCGTCCTACGCTTTTAAAATATTATTTAAAAAATGGGTCGTATAGAAACGAGTCAAAGAAAAAAAATGCACGGGAAAGTGGCCTCTTAAACATCATTTTATTACTCGGTAGGAGGATTAATTAAGTACGATACGAAAAACTAAAATACCAAAAATAGATACAAGTTACAGACAATCCCACCACAATACTTTAAAATAACAGATCTAACAAATATTCTACTTTGGTTATAAATCGATATCAATGTTATCATTGAGAAATGTAGAAAAAAAAGAAAGAAAAATGCCAATTTATAAAACAGAAGGATGTTATAGCCATAATTAAAGAGTAACGATAAGTGAGGACAAGACAATATTAAATTCACATAAGGACCAGCCTAAAGGTAAGTTTTTATCACAGATACGATTGTGAGTTTATTTTAATGTGTAAATTAATAAAAGAAATAATATGAATACAAAGTGTGAAATTGTTTTAGGTTGTCGAAGTCAAGGTATGCTCGTAAGATTTCTGCCATAAGTAGTATAAGATACATGTATTCCTGGCTGCGGAACATCTTGCCTATGTATTCAATATTACTGTCAACGAGAAGCTTTGTTATTAAGGTATGTGGGATCGTCATTTTGGTTGGATAAAACAAGAGCCTCCTACTATATTTTTAGTTGTCCCACCAAAAAGGCTACCTCACGCACCACATATTCGTCTCGGTCGTAGCATGAACTTGTTTCATAATTAACTTTATTGACGCAAGCTTGTTTTACTCCAAGGGTGTTCTTGACAGACCTAACCGGTCTCCATGCACGGTATTCACCCTGCGACTCAACCCCTAGAGCCGCTAGAACGTCGGCCCTACCTGCGACTACCTCGCCCTCGACGGCTCGGCCCTCGTTAGACCTGTTTGTTAACACACGTTACAAACCCTAGTTCAATAGCAACCTGTTTCTTTTTATTTTTAAAAACGGTTTCTTTTTCTTTTTTAATTACAACATTTTAATTTTTGTAAGAGATTATATTTTTTAACACAATTCTAATTTACAGTAAAAACCTTTAAAATCAAGACTAGAAACGCATTAATGTTTTTTGGGAAAACGCAAAACTTAAATATATCCTCAGGTAGCTTCCATCAAAATATTTTTTTGTCCAACTTTTATGACAATTTAACTTATGAAAAAATGTAATCTAAATTACCTATCTATATATGTTGTTAAAATCGTATTGTTTTAATATCACATATTAACCTAAATCTCGTGTTCATGTTTAGTTTACTATCTAATTGTGATTCTTAACACACCTGAAAAGTAACCAAGAATAACTGTTTGGTTAAAGAAGACTGTACTCATAGGGTTAGAGTATTGGATTGTCATCATTTTATATTTTACTGTTTTCTAAACACATATCTAAACAGGTAAATTTGGTTGCTGGGTTTTTCTGGAAGATTAACAGAATTTCAAGTCAATGGCCATTCCAAACTATTAAACTCTACGCTCCCTAATTCAAACTCACATCACAAAATCAAACCTTGAAAACATTAGTACGAAAAGAGCTACAGAGGTTCTTCCTTTTTTTTTAGATTATATACACAACTTGAATTTCCTAGTCCATTTCTTTAAACTTAACCCTGCTGGACACCTTCTATTTTTATAATATAACCCAGTTTAAAAACGTATACTAATTTTATGGTATTAATTGTAGCAGCACATTTTTGTTGAAAACAAGGTGCACGTCGATTTTGGTTTATATACTAGCAACATAGGTTTATTTTGTTCTACAACTAAACCTCCACGTAATTATTAAATGTTATTAACTATGCAATACTCAGTACCTAATAATTATGAAATAAGAATGAATAGTGTTATTATGTTTCAAAACATCGGGTTTTTACCAGAAAAAATCTAGGGACTTTTCAAGGATTCTCTCTACACTTAATTGCAGCAATACGTACCTCTTTCATTGGAAGACTACAAATATTTAGTTGGTGAAACATTCTTATAAAATAGAGTAATCCGTGCACAATCTTCAACGGGTCAACAGTTGAAATCTATACAATTAAAATAAACAAGTAAATAGTAACCATATCCACCAGAGTAGGAGATGTTTCGAGCTTAGTAGGCAAAGTCAAATAATTTAAAACTATATCACGTCAGTAAAGACTGGAAATCTCACACAAAATTTTATTTTTATTCGAAAATTTCAAGAACTTTTATTATAATTTACGTAGGCCTATATTATTATTAAAACTCATATATACGAGTATACAATATAAAATTAACCACGCAGATTATTCCTTCTAAGAATAAGTTTAAAAAAAAAACAAAAAAAAATAACCAAACCCTGTGGAAAACCGTGTTGTAGTTTAAGGTGTAATTAACTACAAACGTTAACTTAATATTAGGAAATAAGAATGAAAAGTGTTTATTATTTCAAACACAGGTTTTTTTCACAAATCTCGACTTTTTCAAGGATTCTCACGCACTTATTGCCGCGAAGACGTACTCTTTCATTGTAAGCTACAAGAATATTTATTGTGGTGAAACATATCTTTATAAAATATAGTAATCCTGCTTGCAACAATTTCAACATTTGTTGAATCTGATTACTAAATAAAATAAATAAGTAAATAGAACCAATCCACCAGAGTGACGACTGTTGTTCCGCTTTAGTAGGCAAAGTCAATAATTAAAAATATATCACTCCAGTAATAGACTGGAATCCACACCAAATTTTATTTTTATCCGAAATTTTCAATAACCTTATTTATTAGATGTTACTTAGGCCTATTATTATCTAAAAAAAACGTCTCTATATACCAAGTATAATTACTAAAATTAACGCAGATTATTCTTCTAACGAATAGATTTAAAACCAAAATCTGTGGAATAACCGTGTTGTAGTTTAAGTGTAATTAACATTCAAACTTCTGAACACTCAGTACGGTTGTCTTATTTTACAAATTTCAGATTAGCCAACATAAAATGGATTGCTTGTATAAAACTGTATTACCTGCTAGCATATAGGATCAAGGTATAACAACTCAAGTATCAGCGTGGGTGGCTGTAGCCAAAAGTATCTTATAATCTTCTGTACAGAATGGAGAGGCTAGACGAGACATCCTATGCCTGAGTCGGTCTCTTATAAATCGATCATAAATTACCACCCCACAAACGTGTCCTCTGAGATTGTGCTATAACACGGCTGGTCTCTCACTCTCGTCGGTAGATTGTCTCTCGTATCTCCAGGCTCTCAATGACTACCCGGCATCGTGTCATCATCTCTGGTACAGTATGGAAGAGGCTACGAGACCTATGACCTGACTCTATAATCGATCAACAAATTACCTCCACACTTAGTCTCTGATTGTTCTAAACACGGCTGGTCTCTCATTCCTCTCGTCGGAGATTTCCTCGTATCACCGCTCTCAGGATACCGGCATCGTTCATCATCTCTGTACATTCATGGATGAGCTACGAACCTATCTGATAGCCTCTATAATACGATTCACAATTACCACCACTCGTGTCTCTCTGATGCGTTTGTGCACAATCACGGCTCGGTCTCGTCATGCTCTCTGTCGCAGATTGTCCTCGTATCTCCGCTCTCAATGATATCCAGGCATCGTGTCATCATCTCTGTACGTGCGAAGATGAGAGAGGCTACGTAGACCTATGCCTGAGTGGCTCTATAAATCGATCACAATTACCACCACTACACACCGTTCCTCTGAGTTGTGCAAACACGCTGTCTCCATCTCCGTCCATAGTGGTTCCTCGATCTCCAGCTCAAGATACCGCTGCGGTGGCTTCAGCTGCTGGACAATGAGAGGCGACGAACCTATGCTATTGGCTCTATAAGTCGTCACAATTACCTCCACTCCGTGTTCCTCTGAGTTGTGCAAACACGGCTGGGTCTCTAATCTCTCGTCGCGCAGACTTGTCCTCTCGTAATCTCCGCTCTCAATGATTACCACCGCCATCGGGTCAGGCCACATTTTTGTTTTTCCAATCTCTTTATCTCATGATGAGTTGAATAACTGTAATTCTGCAAAGTTTTTCATTCTGTTAAACATAAGACGTCACAAAATATGAACGTTGTTAATTGTATTTTGTTTGATTTTTATTTGTAATGTAACCTAGTATCAATCGGTCCAGTTGGCTCAAAAATCCAAAGTGACAACTACACTAGTACGCGACTCTAACGTTGACTCTTTTATTTCATGGTAAAACTAGATACAATCACTAAATTAAAAATGAAAGGCAATTTCTTTAGTGAGGAACTATTTGTACGAATGTACTAAAATTATCTTTCGTTTACTTTAGTAAAAAATATTTATTGATATATATTTTTATATTACATTAAATAATTTGAATAAATTAATCAATATAAATTCTATATCTTATATATACTATATATATATATATATATATTTATACTAGCTGTTTCCCCGCGGCATTTCCGCACGCGTTTTCGTAAAGTTTTTGACCCGCGTATGAGCATTTCTGGTATGAAGGATAAATTATATTTCCAGCCCCGAATGTAGATTTTACCTTTGATGTCACGCATCAAGAAATAATATAGTCAAAAAATGGTATTGTACATGCATAATGTATTTTTATTACAAAGTGGTCTACTTCAACTCTCAAGCCTTTAATTTCAACCAAAAACAGATTTAGTTTTTAATGGACAATTAATAACAATACATACACTTAGCGCAGCCCTTCAAATAGTGTTTCGACCTTGGTTTTAATATACGTTATCTATATCGTCGAATTGCCAGGGTTATAATGTGCAAGGGCGCTTTGAAAACTTTTCTTCATTTCTAGTTCGGTTTATATCACGACATAAGCGAATAATTCAGATAATTACTATCCCCTAATATTCTTCTAAGATAGAAGTCTAAATTACGGAATACATTGTGACAATTTTGATTGTTAATATTGGTTCAGTCAGTTTTTGAGAGTTTATTGGCAACATACATCGTGACTCTAAGATTTTTATATATACATAAGATAATTTTATATACTAAAATTATATATATAATATAATTAATTATATATAGTATATATATATATATATAACTTAATTATATATAAGTTATTAGCAAAAGACTATTATATTTTTTGCTAATATCTCTTATACGATTTCAGTAAACCACAACCAATATTTTTAAACAAATGTAGAGATCTATAAATTCAAGTTTATGAGTTTTCTTAGTGAAAGTACTTGATGAGTGTATCACGGCTACAGGGTCACTTAAATGGTATTTTGTAAAAATGGAGTGGTCAGTATATAAAAGCACGCATTTACCTATTTTTCAAATGGTTCATATGAAGAGGACCGTTAGGCAAAATTGCGAATAATTCATATTTCAGGATTGTTACACCTTCGTAGTTCATATTAAATATAATATTTCCAAAGCCAAAATTGGGAATTTGCTATTTGGCTTCGTGAAACAAAGATAATAAATTTACTAATATTCTGATTTTTGTATTGGCAGATTGGACTGCATAAACAGTACAGTTCAACATCAATTTCAATGCTTATTATGACAGTTTGTCATCCATTTATAAAGATGATATCACTGGATACAGTAATAAGTACAATGATTTTTGGTTCAACAATGATCGTACATCTATTCTTATTAGTTTGTTCGGGCGAATAGCATGCTATTTCCTCGGTCCAGTGTAGGAATTTTTATCAGTATCGTATTACCTCAGCAGTGAGACGATGGATTGGCTGTGTCTCGTCGTAGAGTCTTTCGTGATTCCACTTGCTACAATCCATGAACTCACTGCGCATATAATTGTAGCCACGGAGCCGAATGGGTTTGTTGAATGAATCAAGCTAATGCTCCAGTCCCTCCGATGTTAGTCATTCAGCTACTGTGAATATGCCGGCCCACAATGCCGAAGGAAACCAAGTGCAATCACTTTACATGCACACATTCCCGAATATTAAGTTCTATTCTGAATCTATAAATTCCAATATAAATTAAAAAAAATTTTTGGGGGTTTGCCTTGTTACCAAGTATTTTAAAAACTAAGAAGTGTTGTTACGATCTTTGTGCTTTCACTCAATAAATTTAAACAAATTTGGAATAATATTGTTTACATTTAAACATGATCGTGCTGTCATAATACATATTTTTTACACAGAACAGTTTATTGGCCATTTAACAGGCTGTTAAAATTTCATATTACACGAACTTTGGGAGACCAATATGGATTTTTTTTACATGCGATTTTAAGACCAATGGGGCGTAGACCACGGAGGATTTTTAAAAATATAAACAATAGGCCGTATATTCATGCTCCAGTGGCCCTAAAGAATATCCATGTAAAATTTTCAGTGCAATCGGTTGAATAGTATTTAAGCGTGAGAACCAAAAACAAAAATAAAACACAGGCAACATTCTCATTTATAATACTTATTATACGTTTGGGAAGTCTACAGCCCATTGGCATAAAATAATTAGAAAGGTTTAACTATTAACTGTACAATTAGGTTTGTCATTTTTAGCTTTCTAATAACACTGTTTAGTGGAGTTAGAATTTAGACCTAAAATGTGACATTAGAGGCAATGATACGTTACTTATTCTACGTTTATTAATGCAATATCAAAACATTGTCCTAAACAAAGAACGGGATTTATTAAAAAGTTGCGCCAACGGTTTTTAATAGTACGCAGTCTCCGATATTGTTAATGGGGCGCATATTTTCTGATATCCATTCATGAAGAGAAGTTATTTCTTGCCAAAATACTGACAGTAATAAGTATTGCTGTAGTAGTTGCCAATCTGAAAATGATCGATATAATGAACATACTGAACGATGAGACTGAATTAGTGAACAATAGCTGTTTTATGTCACACAGAACCTGATCCCATTCATTATTTTCAAGAATAAAATGAATGGGCCAGTGGTTTCACGCATATAGTGGATGTATTGTTTAAAACCTAAATAATTCAAAAAATATTCTAACCAGATTTAATTTTTTTATTTTATTTTTACAGTAGTATCTTTTTATCATATGCTAATGTTGCATAAGCTTATAAAAGATTTCTAAACAGGAAACATTACTCCCACGGACCCCCCTGTTCAGCAGAATTCAGCTGGTTTTCAACTCAGGATTTTAGACATGACAGAGTGCTTTAACATGAACGTAAAAAACTAGCGAAAAGTTTGAATGAATTTAAAACTTTGTGTTTTTGTTGGGAATAACACAAAATGTGAGTGGATGTTGTTATTTAGAAACTCTAGAATCCGAAGTGAGTGTACATCATCTTTTGAGGTGTCGTAAATAAATGTTGATCGAATAGGACTAATAAATATAACAGTGATTGTGTACAGAGTAAGCTAAGTAGCTTGGCAGTAAGTTACACTTCAAATCTCCTGACAATTCCTGACAATGATTTATGATATTGACAGTGCATGTAATCCATTGTATGTGATTCATCTTATTGTTTTATGAAAATCAAAATGATATAATGAAAATCGACATTAATATTTGCTGCCCAAGATATCTCCAAATATATAGATTGTCCTTAGTACTTAGAAGGTGCAAAGAGTTCAAAGTAACTTATTGGCGTCAAAAATATTAATTTATGTATACAAATAGCAAAAGTATTTAATTCGAAAAATTTTTGGGGAAGGGGAGTTTTAGTTCTTTGTTTACTGCTAGTTCCCTATAGTCTGTGGGAATATTCGATTATTTCCATAACATATAAAAATGATGTAGAAAACTTCCTTGTTTCCCACTAACTGTAATGTCGATAAAATATTGTTTCCAGTCTGTTTAAATACCCAAAAGTGTCAGTTTAATGTTGTCCATGCAACGATGGCGAACGGTATAAGTATTAGTTGGTT
>NW_025788943.1:0-5000 GCF_021130785.1 Homalodisca vitripennis
AAAATTTAGATAAATTTGTAGTATCATTACTTTCTTGTATAGAGGCGATACCTAATTATCTATTTCATATTATTTATCACTTTCATGAGGTCAATATTACGACACAGCAACACTTCTGGTAAATTTTTTCCAATTAATATAAACAAAGACGGGGCGTTCGAGTTATATCCAGATTTATCCAAGCCAATAGCTAATGAACGGATTATTGTAACCGTGTTATAGAGTTTCAAAATTATTTTTCTTTGCTCGTGTTCTCTCATTTACTAATAATGTAGGAAACAATAGCTCAGGACAGCAATAGCCTACATAAAATTTCGTACATGAATTAAATTAAAACCAGCAAAACCACCTTAATTATCCGCTGGACTCTCGAGATATTCTGGCTCTTCAGGAGAGCATGTGTCAGGGCGCATTCATTGCTAGGCGTTGTATATTAACAAAGCAGAAGTTTCTAAAAAGATTATGCGAAAATGTAAAAGTGCGGAGTACTAAATTGATTTTTAGGTATACACATTGTTTACTCCCGATTGCTACTTTTCCACAAATATAAATACCTGTCAGAATCATACAAGTCGACAATAAATAATTAATTTTCTTCCTTTGCCCTTGAAGTGCAGAGGCGAAAATTGCTGCCTCATGACCCATTCCTACATGTGACCTCTAAAAAGCTAATCCTACATCTAAAGCTCATGTATACCTCGCAAAATAGACCCAATTTTTCAGTCCTTCAAAAAAATCGGTTGTAGATCCTGGCATCTGAAGGTAAAAGAAACACAGTATTTTTTTCAACCCTAGAAACTCATATTCATATCTATACGAAAGCACAACTCTACCAATCGCACACACGATGGACCTTAATTGCAATAAAATAAATGTTACAAAAATGGACCACCGAGTCAAAAGACGTCTGTTCAAAATATTTAAATTTTTAGAATTATTGATAAATATAACCCTAAAATACAAAAAAAGGGGGTATTGAATATTATAGGAGAATGGTTACACTAAAATACAGAGCAATAAACTTTGATAGACAAAAAACTAAAACTTACAGTTTCGAAGCAGCTCGTAATTAAATCTAAATCAAATTTTTTTCAAACGTCTAAACCGGCCTATTATACCCAGGGACCTTATGATAGGTTGGGTTAGTATTTTTGGAAGAAATAATATCAAAAATGTATCCAAGTCCGGCCTAAATCGTTTAAGCAAAGGACACTATTCCGCTGTGTACAACTGAGTATACGGAATTTCTATGTGGTTGTGACCTAACCACCATTTGGCGAAACGAAACGTTTGATAGGTATCCGAGTTAGTGAAGACATATAAGCAAACAAAATGTAGACATGTAATAGAAGGTTTGTCACCTATAATGTATACGCAATTTCCTACTATTATCCAAGAATTAAAGTATGAGAAAATCAGTCAAGGGGGGGGAAAATAACTTCAATTAGGAAAACAGCTCCAAATTATTAAAAAGGTTGGTAGCTCATCGTAAATAAAGAAACCGTACTGATAGCCGTTTTGGTAAATAATTGCTTATATTTTGTTTAAGAAAAATTATTGTTTATATATCATTTTGAATAGGTTAGTTGGATTTTAGACACTGTCTCATCGATATAGGGTTACAAAAAGGTTTAAATCTACCCTCTAAGGCATATACGGCCCTAACACACTACCAAAACTTATATACTAAAAAATTACGGCATTGGAGTCACTCGAAATGGCATGTATGGTTTTTAGCAAATCACTTTCCCACCCCCCCTCTTTCACCACCCCTGAATAATACACGGCAGTGTCGGTTTACCAAATGTTGGAATGGACCTCCACAGTGAGCCCAATAATACTTCAGCACTTTAATTCTGTTAACAATTGTTTCGACATAATATGAACAGAAAAACATAATTATTAGCTATTTCGCGTATGCCTATGATGTAAGAATGCATAGTAAAATTCAAATAAATGTCGACATTTTAAGTTTTTACACAGAGGGAGCTCATTATTTTATGCCCATGTATACTATCATGGTATTGAACCTGACGTTCTTATTTGGTTCGTATTGAATAACGTGACCGCCAGTAAGAAGTGTAGAGAAGCGGAAGCTGAGCGGGCGAGGCAGCGGATCTCACACCTACAGGGCGCGATAAGATCGCAGGGCGTGACCGCGGCTCCGGCTAGCGGCTGAGCCGGTAAATATCACACAATATGCCCTGGATGCTGTGTATATTGGCGCTATCTTATGGGCCAATCACGCACAGCGCCTCTACCCCTCGGTCATGCTCGGAAACTGGTTTTGTACGCGGCCATTCTTGTGTTTTATTGCTAGGGAACTTATTCCATAAAAGGGACTCTGTTTAGTATTCATTTAGAACCGCAGACATTAATTTATATTAGGGTTCTAATGCTCTATAAAGTTATGATTTACTGAAGGATACAACACAGGTTTATCTTTTTATGCGGCGGACACTATTTATCCTAGCACAAGAGCCTCGTCTAAAATCGCTTAGGTATTATTCCAACAATTGTAGGACCAATGCGGAAATTTTCAAAAACCTATTTACTTTTAAATAGTAATTGAATTATGTAATGACAATGAATTGAAGTATATTCTAAATGGACGTGAAGAAAATGTTTAAACGTTGTTTTGAGTTTGGATATTCATCCTCTGTATTTAAAATAAAAAAAACACTTATCAGAAATTCTAGTACACGTTCCGTAAATTTTCTTTTCTTGAAATTTCTCTTTAACTGTTTTAAAATGTTCCTTAACAGTAATCTTTAAGTGCTACTACAGTCTTAGGTGATTAAAATAATAAAAGGACTTTCCCTTGATACACATTTTAAACAAGTAAATAAAACAATGTACTTCTTTATTAATATGTTTTAACTCCATCATTAACTTATTATCTATATATTTATTATTAAGCTTATCAACCAAATAAATAAGCTAGAAATTTGTTTAAAACGATTTTAATTTTATTTTATATAAAGAGTTTAAATTGGTGTTAGACGCTTCATAGGGTAGCATAATAACTCGCAATATAAAATTTATATAACTAGCAGTCAGACATATCTTCAATCCCACTTCCAAGCGTTCTCTTTAATTTCACTTTTTAAAACAACTGTAGGGCTACTGCAAAGAAACATAGTGAACATATAACATTTTTCACAGAGCCGTCTTTAAGATTATTATGAAAGGACATTTGCTTTAATTGACTATCGAACGATAAAAGATTTACTTGAATTAGGTGTGTTCTAATATACGTATTACCGAAAAAATATTCGTGCAAATAATGATTTATGTGTTAGAGGATCTGGGACAGTGGAGTTGAAGGCGATGTACTTACATCTGTCAGAGTTAGATTTTCAATGTCAATATCAGTGGACGGCCTGCGGGAAATCCATTAACTCAAGACGTAGTGGTGTTGACAAACTTTTCATAGTAAATAGTGCTTCAGATCTTCGTCGCAATGGGAAGTGTCACCAACACGAATGCCAGGTTGGAGAACCTATTTTGTACCATGACCAGTATGTTACATTGGTGTCACCAACATGAAATGCAAGGTTGGTGAACCTCATAATGTTAAAATGGACCCGTTGAGTATGTTACATTGGTATCACTTACAGGGGTGCAAGGTTAAAGAATTCTCATATCTAAACATGACCAGGGAAATAGATACAAATAATTCCATAGGAGAACAATAAACTCTATTTTCGGCTACAATTATATATTCTTATTTCCTGTAAAGCTAAGTTACGATGATTTATATAAAAATAATTTAAGATAGGGCATAATTCCAGGATAGATCAAGATGCAGATCATAATTCAAGGAAATATGGTTGATTTAATGAAACTATTCCTCAGCGTGATATGATAAAGCACACCAACTAAGAGCAGAGATTACTTGTTATATAATAGGGTAAAAGAGGTTTCTTGTATTTAGAACAAACGCTCTAATGATATCACTTCAAGATATTCTGGAGTTCATATTTTTACACGTATCTCTTTGTGAGGAAGTCATTAATTCTTTTTTAATGGATAATTGTAAATCGAAAACCAAAGATAACCCGCGTCGAAGAGGATTTCAAAACTATTGAAAATCGAATTAAACTTGAAACGTCTGTAGGAAGTACGAGGATACTAAATGAGTGTGAACCGTTTTTTTCTAAAATTTACGGACTTTTATGATAACCTTTTGTTGCTAAAAAATATGGTTTAAGTTATTGATATCCTCTAGGACTACATCATTTATCATACTGGACTATCTATGATGAAAAAGGGTGTCTTCATTTTTCTAAACCTAGTATAACTTAGTAGGAAGTCTGAACACTGTATACATGTTAAGCACAGAACGGAAAAACTGGACAGAAGGACACCATCCTGTAGAGCTCAGCACTTAGCATTCCATCAGTACATAAGAGCTTTTCAATGGTTGTTCTTTATCTACTGCTGTAGGTGCTGAAGCTGTATATTTCAATAGTTTACTCGATCTTCATAACAATATCCTTTACATAATATAAGTTCGCCGGAAAAACCAGTGATAGTGGAGTGTTTTTTAATTAGAAAAAATATTTTGGTGCTGAACAGTTCCTAGACGCAGTGTTAAAGCATTTCAAGCTTTGTTGTTAACTAATTTGGAAACGCGTTCAAGCTGTAAACACTAAAACCAGAGGCACGTCGACTCAGTAAGTAAAACTTCTAAATTAAGCAACAAAATTATCTATGAATCATTGTGGAAATATTTGTAGGGAAAAATATTTAATAACAAATAAAATAGATCTGATATTTTAAAATAGTTTAGAAAATGTTCAAACATTTCCAATCTGCGTGTAAATAGACATGGTCGAATTAAAAATATAATAATTGGGGTATTATATATTATTGGCTGAGCGTTATCGAAGCCGATTAATATTCAATTCTGTCTTGTCTGTCTCTCTTTAGCTGTTTGCTGCACCGCCAAAATATCTCGAAAACGATGTGACCTATAGACGTGACATTTAGTATAA
>NW_025788944.1:0-8279 GCF_021130785.1 Homalodisca vitripennis
CCCGGGGGTCAGGAGGCTTGGGAACAACTAGTTTCTGAGTCTAGTTTTTATGAACAGTTTTCCATTGTCCTTTTTATTTTTAAACATTCAAGGGCGGATTGCTTGGCCAGCTAAACGCCTCTTGAGTCTGTGATTAATGAATAATAAATGTGACACTATTTGTTATATCCCGAGCATCTGGCTGAGGCAGGTTTCTATGAAATTAATGCCTGTAGCATAAAACACTTTAATTTAAGTTTCAATATATCAGAGAAAATTTAATAATTATGGTGGTACACAATATTTATGCTTCTAATAGGCTAAAAAGTTGTAATATTGATATAGTGTCGTTTTGTGTTGACAATCATTTTGAGGCAATGTGTGCTTTAGATTGTCTGACGAACTTAAGACTTATTGTTTATCAGTATTCGTATCGTACTCCTGCGAAGTTATGAGTGTTTGTTTTTGGAAAAACTTGAAAGTCTCTTTAAATATTTGTGACTGATAAGTGGGCTAAAATATAGACTGGTGTGTGGTGGTGACATTAATGCTCAGTTTGATGTAACCAAAGAGGTAAGGTCTTGTCAAAGAATTTCTAAATCTTTTGAGACAATTCAATATGTTATTGTCCATAACTCTGAACCCTACTCGTTATCAATGCGTGTTTGGATAATGTTTTTTTCAAATATCCCACTTCAAAACTATTTTTCTTTTGTGGAACAGTTTCCCATATTCAGACCACAACGCGCTAAGGTTCAGGGTCTATGTCCACCAGTAATACTCCTTCAACTGATCCCACACCTGCACCTGTAAGGAGTCAACCGGTGAGAAGAAGCGAATTTTACTCACGGGACAAAAACCTTATCAACAAGTAATGAACTCTCAAGGATCAACTGGAATCATACATTATGTTTTAGACGTTTTGTGTTTTAATGATGCTGAGTGCCTTTTTTAATAGGTTCTTTAGGGTATTTATGTATATCTTTGATAATATTTATCCTCTTAAGGAATTAAGTTGTATGCCCAATAATAAAACTAAAAACAGAGGTAACTGGTTTTAAAATGACGATTTAAAATATCTAAGATCTTTGTTAATGGTTACTTATGACAAGTACAAAGTTTCTATGTCTATATGTGATAAAATTGTTATCCAGACCTTAAAACGGTCTTATCGAGCGCAGCCCTTGATGAAGCAAAAAAAATAATTACAATGCTAATCTTTATAGAAAACTCAAATAACACGTGTAAAGCTGCCTGTCCATTGTTAAACTTGTTATTAACAATACAGTTAAATATAAGTCGAACTGGGACTTAAAAACCCTGAATAGTTTTAATAATTATTATTATTGATTCCATAACTGAAATCAATGGTCTAATATATAAAAAGCCTAGCTCCTATGGCTACTGAAAATGGTGCCCCATGTTTGCAAACCCAGATAGTTTTAAGTGGAAAATCAAGTGTCCAGTTTCTGAAATAAGGGTTCTGTTATAAGTCAAATGGAAAAAAACAGATAGTAAGGATTTCTATGGCCTAATCTAGCAAAATGTTGAAGGACAATAGTGGCTCATGTTTGCAGAACCACTTACCATTAGTATTAATTTATGCCTTGAGCAGGGTGTATTTCCTGACAGTCTGAAAATTTTCTAAAGTAATACCGGTATATTAAATAAGGGCCTAACAACAAGGTCCAGGCAGTTTCCGTCCCATCTCGCTTATTTCCAGTCTTTGGTAAAGTAATTGAGCACATTGTCTAGAAGCAGGTAAGCCTGTACTTTAATCGCCATGGATTTTGAGTCTGATCAACAGTTTTGGCTTTAGGCAAGGTAGATCAAAACAATATCTGCCATTGAGTCACATGTAGTTAAGGGAAGATTCTCCACGCTTTTGAGTCCAAAGAGTATGCCTGGCCACTTTGTATTGACATAACCCCAGTCCGTGCATTTGACTGAGTGTTTTGATCATAGCTTGTTGCTTGAAAAGATGGAACATATGGGCATCAGTGGATCTTCTGCAAAACAATTTTTTAGATCTTATCTAGTCTAGAGGAGTCAAGCTGTTTATCTTGATTGCCGGTGGTCTTCATCTAGGGAGCTTAGATGTGTGTTTTCCACAGGGTCCTATATTGGGCCCTCCTTTTTGTTCTTAATAGCAATAAATGATTTACCTATTAATATTTCAAGAACAGTCTAAAACTTGTATGTATCTGGATGACACCAATTTTCTTTCTTTTGATAAATAACTTCATTTGATTTACAATTACAAGACAATAATACCTTAGAACTAGCTTCAAAATTGGGTTTTCAGCTAATTACTTACTTTTAAATAATGACAAAACTAAATCAAGGTTCTGTTTAGTCTTAGGCCTGTTCAAATGATGATATTGAGTTTATGATAATTGTGTCAAGTTTTTTAGGTGTGTACATTGATTGTCAGCTGTCATGGGCAAAACACATTGAACAAATATCAACTAGACATATCTCGTGTGATTTATCTATTAATAAACGTCTTTATGAGTGTGGTTTCCTAAACAGTAATATTGTTACAAGTTTACTATGTTCTAATTCAGTCAATAATAGAGCTATGGTTTGATTTTCTGGGCAAATTCCAGCAACCTTAAAGATATCCTGTGAAATCAGAAAGAATCTGTTCGATAATTTACCAAGTCTCACTACCTGACTAATTGTTTAAACCACGTTTTTATTAATTTAAGGTATTATTAAAACTGTTTTTTTAATCTCTATATTTATTTTTATTTGTTTTGTTATTATATTCATAAAGAATATTTAATCATAGAATGTAAGGAAAGAAATCCAAGAAAGATTTACAAGGCCATGGTTAATCGTCTTGATGTACCCTACACAAGATTGGAAAAAATTAGATCACTACCATACTATAATGTGTATTAGACTATATAATAATTTACCACTCTCAACCCAAAGATTTATCTGTTTAGTACTCTTTTTTAATGTACTTACATAGATGGCTGGCTGCCTCATCCCTTCTATAGTTTTCGATGATTTTTTAAACAAATGCCAAATTCTGAAATTTCTAGTTTTGTTAAGTTTGTATATATGTAAGTAGTTATTTATTTATTTTATTGACTATTTTAATTTTAGTTTTAATTATTTAGTTTAAGAATTTATGTGATATTTATCAATGTTATTTTACTTCAATGAATTAGGTATCAAGCAAAAATGTATGTTTTATATTATCAATTTACACTAGTTAGTCCTACCTAAGTAGTATACAACATTAACTATGACCAGTTATGATTTGTAACAAAAAAATGATGACCATGTCGATTGCTATAATTGCCTAAAGACAATAAAGATTTGATTTGATTTGATTTGATTTTTAAAACCTAATTATTATAAAAGAGCTATTAGAAATCTCAAGGTAAGGCATTATAGAGTCGCAAATTATAACTCACAATGAATCTTTACATTCCTATAAATGATCCCTGAATTTTCTCCTTTCAAACAGTGTCGTGTTTTAAGCACTACTAGCGCCCTGGGCAAGATTTCTTCAGCGCCCCCTATTCAATTACATACGAAAAAAGCTACCGGCACCCCTTTTTCGTCCGGAGCCCTGGGGTGGTCGCCCAACCGCACCCCTACCGCTAATGCCGCTCATGCTTTGCAAGTAACTGGAAAAAGTAAAATCCAGTGCACAATTTTCATCAATAACGTAATGAGACATGTTCATCCAAATCAACAAAACGGTCAGTAGCTTTCTGTAGATTTTGGATGCTACTATAGAAGAGCTGAGGAAGATCCACAAATGTCCAGTGTGGGACAAAACCTGAAAAACAGGTGAAGGAATATATTCCTTGTATTAAATTTTGTTCTTATCATGCCGGGTGTACACTATACCATTATCTAACTTTCCCTATAAATGGTTAATTTCAGGTATTTATTTGAACATTAGAATCAATGAAAGTTTACATTCCGTTATTACATAAAAAGGTGTCTTGAATAAATTGTGTAAAACATACTTAGAAAATGATGTCATAGTATAACAGTAAAAGAATTCACATTTCCCCCACTGCAACTCAGATGACTCTGAGAAAAATAGAAATAGGACAAGAGAGGTAGTATTCTTTGTAAGAAAGAATTTGGGGAAGTGAAAAAAAATCAGACTATCTTAATAAACACTTGAAATATTTAAAATCCTACATTGGAGTCAATAGTTTGTGGTATAGTGATCAAATCAAAATATCAAAAAAAATCAGAGTTAAAAGTTTAAAAATTGTTCTTGTTGAAAAGTGGACACAAAATCTAATAAAAAAAATATTTATCATATAATCAAATATTATATACAAATTCGGGGATGTATTGAATAATCATAATTTAATGTGAATATAATTTAAATAACAATTACATATCCCTGTTGAATATAAAATTAAGAACAAGAAATAGCTTTAAAGAAAAAATAAAAATGCAATTAGAAAATTTAAAAATCAATGAAAATAGTTAATGAAATCCTTTGCTAGAAAGAAGAACTTGTATAAAGATCTTACAAAATCATTTTTATTCATTAGTAGGTTTGTAAAAACACGTAATAGTTTCAAAACCAAGAGAATGGTTCACCCACTTTGTGTAAGCTTATAGCAGTTGCGGCTGCCTATGTTCCGGTCTATCCGCCTGTCTGATATCTGTCCAGGCTCCAGATGAAGTAGAAGTAAATTTTTGTGATAATTAGTGTTGACAACACAACTCCTGGCGTCAGTGTTTGCCCATCTGAGGGTTTAAAAATGGCAGTGGTTTTGTCCATGTATATTCTACTGGAATCCAAGGCTGTGAACCGTCATGGCGTTCCCTACAAGTTTCATCATCTAAAATAGCTCTCATAAAAATACCCACTTAATGAACACATCTTTAATCAAAAGAAACAACAATGGTGTGAATAGTGGAGAAGTGAATATGTAATCGTGACGTAACTAGAAATATCTGAGCCATCCGTGTCTGTTGCTGGAGTGAACAGTGGTTTTCTCAATGGACAAGATGTACATGGGTATGGTGAGGTGACAAAGCGCGCTACGGTTAAATGGCTTCCACCACGGCTTGGACGGAAGGCTATCTTGGTGGTCGACCGTATGGCCATGGGTAAATTGAAGAGGTGATTCCGTCATCATCTCCATCCCATGCAGTCGAGTTCCACACAACGACAGCCTGTCAGTAACACCTGCAAGCTGCACAAAGTGAGATGCCGTACCTCAAAACTTTGGAGATAAGTAAACTAGATAGATATCTTCTTGCATAGATTCTGTCAACTATTGAAACAGTAATCATTTTAATTAATACTTGTATTTATTTTTCATGGTGAACACCAATCTACAAAGATAACACCTTAAATGTTTTATATAAAAATTAAAAATTTCAAGTGGGTTGAGAAGATTTTAAAATTTGCTTAAAGAATATAACATTGATACAGTACAAAATAACTCAATTGAGTATGTAACAAAAACACATATCATAGAACTTTTTTTATTAATTTTAGTATATATCTAAAAAAAAAAATGCATGTCACATAGATAAATAAAATTAAATAAAAGTTTTTTTTCCCCTTTAAGGGGGTTTTTATTGTTTGAAATTAACAATTTAAAATATTTTTTTTTAAAAATTTATCACGGGCCTCCTCAATATTGTTAACTTCAGAAGGTAAAAAAAACTGCCATTTGATACATAAAAGTTGGTCTTAGCTCAAAATTTTTAAAAAGCAATTTTTTATAAAACCCCTTGAACCATTAGAAAATTATCATACTTTTTCCAATACATGTTTAACAACCCTCTCTTCCATCGGGGTCTCTTTATTTTTATCCAGACCTGCTTTTTCCCTTTGGGCAGGACAAGTATATATGGGAATTATAAAGAATTTTTAATTTGAAAAGGTTAACTATCACATCATTCTATGCCCTAGAATGGGGTTTGCAAGATTGAATTCAATTTGTGAATTTTTTTTTCGTTTTATTTTTTTTGTGATATAAAAACCCGGGAATAAAATATGATAGGCCTATTTTTTTTTTTAACCCCTTTAAAAAATAAAATAAGATTTGACGTTTCAATTTTTTAGATTAATTTCCAAAAACTTAATAAAACATTCCAAAAAGGTTAATTTTTAGGTTATGTCCCTTTCATAAATCCATAAAAAATTTTTCTTTTAGTGAAGTATAATGTCCCTGGCTGTATAGGTAACGGGGAAACTCTCGCCCTTGAGTGATGCCCGGGTTGAGATAAGTGTTGTGTGATGAGGCTATGTAAAGTGAGACGGGGGGGTATTCCTTCCTTTGGGGTCGGGGCTGACTCGCTCACCCCCCAAAGGGCCCTTTTCCCGGGCCCACCCTTTTGGGGCAAACCCCTCAAAAAGAGGGGCAGTGCTGTGAGGCAATGTCGGGTCGGGTCATGGCGCTGGAACGGGGAGAGGTACAGACTATAAGAGTTAGTTTTAAAAGGGCACAAATTTCAAAAGCTGGGTTTTTTTGTGCAGAAATTTAAAGGGATACATGTGGGGAAGCACATCAAAAGACCCTTCTTGAGTACGTGAAACACCATTATTATTTTACTGCATAGAAAGCCATTTCATATCATGACCCTATCATTTTAATAAAATTTAAACCCCACGATCAAGGCAATTTTCTCTAACAATTTACTAAGGTTTTACACTTAAATCCTTCTATCTACTAAATAGTCGGGAAAGGAAAGACCCAAAAATTTATGTTTTATTGAACCCCAATCTGACTTTTTTTTTAAAAACCTGTAGAAAATTTTTCTCCTAATAAAAAATTGACAAACAATTCACAAATTTTGTTTAATGATTTAAATTTGGGGTAAAAAAAAAGGTTTAAAAAGTACAAAAAAATTTTAAAATTTTTTCGGGGTTCATTTTTTTTTGCTTGCCTGACACATTTAAAACTAACCAAAAATACTCTCAAATAACAATTAAAATTTGGGAAATGAAAACCCCCACAGGTTTTGAAGTAACAGGATGCCCATTTAGCTTTTAAAACATCTCTCCCTGGTTGCCTGACACTAATTAACATTTATTCGCATTTCTGTTATTTTTAGGGGACTTGGGTTTTAAAAAAGAATAAACCCTGTGAAAAAGAATTTTTCTTTAACCTTTCCAAAAATTTTGACAAACCATCCAAATTGCGGTCTTACAACTAATTTTTTTTTTGGGGCCCATTCCTTATTTCCCCTTAAATGAAAGTGCCAAATAAAATTATTTAAGCTTTAAATTTTGTTTGGCAACAACGGGGTTTTTAAAAAGGAATAATGAAAAATGTTTCTACCCGGACAATCTTGTTTTGCATATTTTGAAAAATTTAAATAAAAAACCTTTTTCCCCTCTTCGTACAAAATTTTTTTTTATTTTGGTAATGAAAAAGATATCCCAAAGATCCTTATAAAAATAGTTAGATAAGATGTTAACAAGGGTTGGGTAAAGGGGGGAAAAAAGTTTTTTTTTTGTATGAGAATCCCAAAATTTTTTTTTAAATTTCCCCGAGGAAAAACTTAAACATGTGTTTTTTAAAAAAAGTTTTAAAATGTACTAAAAAAAAATGGTTTGTTGAAAATTTAATTTTTATGTTCAAAAAAAAAGGGAACACAGTACCTTTTCTTTAATTTTTTTTTTCTAAATGTGTTTTGGGTTTTTGGCAATAATTCCATGGTTTACAGTGTGATTTTGCAAAAATTTTTTGTTTGGGATGAAGGGTTGTTTTTCATATTCAGTTTTATTTTTTTATTTCTATAAAAAAATTAAAAAAAACCTAACAAAATTGGTAGAAAAATGCTGAATTTAATAAACAAGTTTTGTCAAAAAAAAGGGGGAACGTTTTCATTTCCATATTAACTACAAGTAACCAACCTTTTTTTTGTTTTTCAGGAAATAAAAAAAAATTTCTCCCTCCTACGTTTAAAAAAAAAATGCTTGGGATGAACATATTTTTTACTAAGTAAACATGTTTGAATACAATTTTTTGTATTAGGGAAAATTTAAAATAGATATTATCAAAATAAAAAAAGGTTTTTTTTGCCCACCGAATTTAAAATTTTAGTTTTTATGCTCCCAAAAATCATGTAATATTTAATATGCAAAGAACATTTTAAAACGAAAAAAATTTTGATTTAGTACTAAATAAGTTTTTAAATAAGTAACTAAAAAACGGGGTTTGGCTATTTAAGTTTGACTGAAATTTGGAGGAACTTTTTTTCTTATCAATTTGGGATTTTAAATTTATTTAAAATTTTTAATTTTTCACTGTTTCTGTCTGGTCTTACTTCCATGTACAGGTTTA
>NW_025788945.1:0-8845 GCF_021130785.1 Homalodisca vitripennis
TGCAAAATATACACAATGGGTGGGTAGTACGCCACAAACACGTGTCGGCCAGGCGTAACAGGGTTTCTCTGAAATATGCCATGCAACACTTTCGCAAGACTGTACTTGCATTTCATTCTTGAGATACTGCGGACACGACAGACAATCATAGAGAAAAGAAACAATCTTCACACCCCCTTCGGCAGAAACAAAAGATAAATTTTGACAAGTCCTACCGAGTGAAATAGCGCATTTAATTATGTATTCTATGCCAATCCGCATAGATGTACATGTACCCATTCGTAGGCTGCAAAGAATAAGAGTTTCATGCAAAATGTACAGGTATTATCGAATGATTTCATTCTCGAGGTATCATATGCGCAGTTAGGTTTACACGTAGGTTACTGAGTCATAATATATTATGATTTTGATTGTATTATTGTACTTAGTTTTTTGTTATTAAAAAAATATATACATAAATAACAATGTAAAATTGTTTGCTACACGTTCATCCAGATTCCCCATGAAGTTGACAATCGAACTTGAACAATGTTCATGTAGAAATAAAGTTTCAATGCAAAAATGTAAGGTTCTACGAAGATGATTTCAATTCTCGAAGGCTATTCTTGCGAAGTTAGGTTAACACGTGGGATTACTGAGTCGATTAATATATTAGATTCGTTTGTGATTTATTGTACTTTAGTTTGTTTAAAAATATACATAATAACAATGTAAAATTGTGTTGCTAACGGTTCATCCAGATCCCATGAAAGTGACATCGAACTTTGACCATATGTTCTATGTAGAAATAAAGTATCATGCAAAATGTAAGGTTTACGAATGATTTCACATTCTCGAGGTATCTTGCGAACGTTAGGTGTGACACGTGGTACTGAAGTTCATAATATATTAGTATTGTTGTATTATTGTACTTAGTGTTGTTAAAAATATACATAATAACAATGTAAAATATTGTTTGCCTAACGTTCATCCAGATCCCAATGAAACAGTGACCATCGAACTTGACAATGTGCATGTAGTAGGAAATTAAGCTTCATACAAAAAATTCAAACCTACAGGTCACATTGTTCTCAAAAGTGTGGTTGGGAATACATCAAAAGACAGAAATTAATATTTTTCAAATCCCTCGATTTATAACATATTCTGCTATTAGTTTCACACTACTAATTTCAAATAGTAATATTTGTATTAACTTTCAACACCCACACAAGGAAAAAAATGTTTATTTCATTTTGTATTATCATCACCTAATTGTGCAGTTTCAAAAGTCTTTGGTTTCAAATACATGCGGGTTGGAATGATCCTATCAACAAATCGCGTTAACGGCGGGTTTAATGAAATGTTATACTGTATAAACATAGCTTATCGGATTAGCTTACGCACCAGTTTCACACTGTTAACTCTACATTTCCAACCGGTGGGGAAAAACATTTTTTACTCCATGAGAACATGATGAGTTAGAAATGGTGAAGCAAATGAAAAACACGAAATCAGTATCTTATTACCCACGGTTGTGTCTAATTTTAGTTCCATGGGTTGTCCAGAGATAGCGCCAGTAGTCGACTAACATTATTGCTAACTGTAACACGCTCTCTGTTGCGGTCTTTCCCGCTCTTTGTTTTAAAACCAAAACCATTGCACACTAGTGGAAGGGTTCCAGTAAGCATATTAATTTTACGATCCACTAGATACGTCTTCAATGTTTACATATGGGGTGGGGGGGGGGACGTATTGCAACACCATAACAATTCCTGAATTAGTACTAAACGTTAGGTGCCGCTGGTCACTGTTCACACATGAGGTTGCTTTAGGTCCCAGTGTTTCACTACGTTTCTCAGGTAGGCTATAATTTTTCTTTATCTCATTATATAACTTTATAATATATTTTGAAAAAAAAGCAGACTCGTTCAGCATATAAGATATAAAAGCTGACGAGAATAAAAATTGTACGGAACGATTCTCTCTAGTTTCTGTGAATCGTCTAGACTTGACTTCCTGGAATCTGGAGTCGTCTTCGTCTGAAGAGGATAAAAAGAAAGTCGGCAATCAAAGCCTACAATGAACTCTTTACAATAGTTTTGAGGGATCAGAGAATCCAGGACCACAAGAGTACAGTGTAATATAAGAGAAAGAGCACATTCTCATTGTGCTCATCAGGTGCACAACTGAGTGACACTACGATGGTTGTTAGACATAGATCTCTAAGTACGTTTGGTAAGGGAAAAGCGAGTTATCATTCGGATTCCAGACGGCTGAACTAAGCGGAAGGCGAACTGGGGGGGAGACTAAACTCAACATTACATATTAAATCAACCCTTTACCCACCTACCCCTTAGCACTAACGATATGTGTACGTTTTCCTGATGTGCTACAACTTTTATCATAATCCTAGAGTGGATTAGATAAATAGTGTATAGCTCACTTTCACATCACCTTCGGATGTGATACTTATCATTTAGTTTCCTGCATACATCAGTCTCCATGTCTCTCATAAAAGGCCTCTCCACTACCTTCTCTCTTTCTCTTTCTGTTTACTTGTAAAAGTCGAGTACACAACGCCAATTCGCAGATTCTCCAACAAATGGATCTGAATAAATGACAGAATGTTTTAGTAATACTCTCACTGGAGGTAAGCAATATATTTAGTTGTGGCACGAAGGCACATTTAGATCACTCATTGTCAATTAAATGTGCAAACTTTAACTGAAAATTGCGTTTACTGGTATAACGAAGTACATAATTAAGAACAACATATGGAATCATTTGACCTCCACTCATATTGATAACTATGAAGTACCAGTAAAAGCTAAGAGCATAAGAAAATTGCTTCAGACGTTATTTAAATTATTAAAAGAATTTCTCAGATTGTTAATTCTTATTCATGAAAAATTTAGCTAATTTTAAAACTATCATTTTATATGCATATTTATTCAGGTGTGCACTTTTTGAATGTTGTGAAATACATCCACAACAAAACATGGATCTGCACTATCTTAAGGGGGCTTTCAAAGTTTGAATTTTTTTTTGTTCCTCCTTTAAGCCACAGCTTCAGCTATGTAGCGCTTCCGTTTCCGTGTAAACTAGGTTTATTTTTTCAAAGCATACACACTGTTTCGGAGTCTATACCTTGATTGGCCCCTCCCCGGGATTTTAATCCGTGATTCTCTCGAGTCTTGAGAGCCGAGATACTATAACCACAAGTCTAACGGCAAAGAGGACTAAGTTTTTGAGAATGGTAAATAAATCTTATGAGACGTTTGTTTTTTTTTCACAAAAGCTTTATATTTCTGTTCTGGTTCAATTACTACAAGTGAAATAATTATATACACAGGAAGTTTGAATCTATAGAGAAACAGAAGAACATAGAAATATTAACATTAGTTGGGTTTGCTCCAATGGAGACACCCTTATAAACATAATACAGTTTAACAGAAAAATAAACAATAGAAAATTAGTACTTGACAAACAATGTAAGTTTCAAATGCTATAATAAAAATGATCTTGAACAAGACGCTGTTGCCTTTCAGTCTTCTGTTGACCAGTTCTTTTGGCCAATGTTAAAATGGGACTCAGCACCTGTTGATTGGTCCAGAGTTTCTAGATAACTGTACAGCACTTAGTTTCTTCGGATGTAGTCACAGATGGTCGGAAATTTCTAATTCATGTATGAATCTCTGTTCGGTATTCCTAACAAACCATGTGAGAATTTGTTTGCTATTCTCAAAAAACTTGTTTTGGAAATACTTGAAGTTTGTTCATTATTTGGATTTATGGAGGCAAGGACCCCCAAACTGGACAAGCATAAGTTAAGAGGGGGTCTGAATATTTTCCTTGGTAGATTTAAAAGAAGGCGCATTTAAGTTTAAAGAGGATGAATCTTCTATTGATAATTGGGTACATTTGTGCCAATCTTGTGTGTTGGCTTTGATTTAAATTTTGAAATTTATGTGCTGTTTATAAGTAAGTTATAGAGTCTAATAAGACACCCAAATATTTAACAGTTCTGTCATTTTTCATTCCATGGTAATGTATCGTTTATCTTGAAATTTCTTATATTTCCTTAAGGGATTGCGAATTTTCTTAGCGAAAGATATTTTCGCTTCAAACCATTTTATGAGGGTTAAGTGCGATTTTCCATATTAACGAACCAATCCATACAGCTAGGTCTGTATCAGTCTGAAGCATGTCAACTGAAGCTGTGTCAATGTCTTGAATGTTGGGAAATCAAGGCTAGTGTCATCAGTCGAAAAGAGCAAGCGACGTAGTAATGAGCTGGAATATGGGGGTAGGTCATGCATGAACATATTAAACAGGATAGGTCCTAAAATTGAGCCCTTTTGTCGGCACACCAAGGCCCGGATCTGTCGAACAGTGGAATGAGTAGGAATTTATTTTTACTGAAAAAGTCCGGTTTTCCCTAGAAAATGATTCGATGATGTTTTTGCAATGTAATTTTGGGAAGTCCCAGTTTGAAAATAGCTAACTATACAGAAGGCCTTTGTGCCATATAACTTTGTCCCAAAGGCCTGAGCAACATCCAGAAACCAAAGCAGCAGGAGTGTCTTTTCGTATTTTCAAAACCCTTTGCACTATGGTTTGTGTATAACCTCGCAAGTTGCTGCGTGAGTAGAATGTTTTGCCCTAAAACCCGAATTGTGTGGGGAGGAATACCATTGAGCATTCTTCAATGAATCTGCATAGTCTCTTTCTGTATTAGCTTTTCACAATACTTTTGCCAGAGTGGGTAGTAGGCTGATGGGTCTGTAACTAGAGGGAATTTCAAACAGGCTTACCGGGCTTGTGGAGATAACAATAACTTCAGCATGTTTTCCAGGATTTAGGAAAGTAACCAACGTGTAGGCATGCATTAAAATAAAGTTTTTAATAGCTGGATGGGCTGTTGGCGGGAGTTCCCTTTAATATTAAGTTTTGTTATCAAGTCATACCCAGGTAGCTTACCTCAACGGTAGGAATTGGATAACATTTTCTAATTTCAGATGTTGAGATTATACTGAGTGGGAAGCTCAAGCAGAATAAGATTGTGCTATTTAAAACCCTGTTGACTTCATCTTTCAGTTTGCAAATTTAACAGTAGGGTTAGGGAAAAAGGCATTTTCAAAAATAATTCGCAAAAACCTCTACAAACAGTTTTTCAGAGTCACTCTGGTAAGTCTCCTGGCCTTGTTTGAAAGGGAGGGAATCGTAGAAGCGTTCTGAGAATTCTTTTGGTTGCCAGCCACATTGACCCTATCGCCTGGGTTATTTCACTCAAATATTTCTGATAGTCATGTAATTTGAAAAATAGCTAATTCTGATTTATATTCCGTGATGAGCCTGTTAAGCTGCATGCAAGATCTTCTGGATGCCTGTGTCTCTCTGCCACCGTCTCCTAAAAACATTTTTTTTTATTTTTTCCTTTTATTAAATTAAGAATTCTTTGGCGAGTTGCTATAAGGACAAAACATGTGTTTTGTGATTGTTTTTTGCGACGCGCTTTTTTAACACGAATTTTTAAATCAGCTCAGTGAATTGTAGTACACAGTTGTCATAATCTTCGAAAGACTGTAAACAATTCGGCAAGATAATATTAGTTACTAATTCGTTATGAAAAACAGACCCAGTCAACTTTACCATTTATTAGTTTCAATTGAGGATTGGTAAAATTCGGGTTAATTTGAAAAAAGTTACAGTATTACTGGTAAGTGGTCAGAAACGTTAACCTTCGCATAAGGTATGCTGTACTGATCGTTTCATTGAAATTATTAAACAAAACAATATCTAATATGTCAGGTTGCTGGTTTTTTTCTCTGCCACCGGATAAAATGGTAGGTTGCAACAGGAGCAGATATATTAATAGTTGTACGCATCAAGTAGTCATTCCAATATATTACCCATTGGGTTATTAGAGTGGCGACATCCCCATAAAGTGTTTTTACTGTTTAGATCTCCCATTAAAATAGTAGGACTATTATTATTTAGAGAATCCCTATATAAAATCTTCATCAACAAAACGTATGTTAGGGAGGTAAGTATGCTGATACTAATGAAAAGTTGAGTCCATTTTGTAAAAAAATATTTTTAATGGAAACCAGCTTTCTAAACTTTTGTAAACTGGGGAGCAAGAAATTCGTGGAGTTTTTATGTTTCTTTTGATCAAAATTGCGACAAACCCCCAGAGGCATGAGGAGCCACTCGGTCCTGTCCTGTAAATAGCTAAGCCACATATTTAAAAATTTATCATTGGGCATGAAGTGAGTTTCAGTGACACATGCAACATCTATATTTAATGTCATAACTAGGAAAATCTGTAAAGAGATGTTTTTTGTCTTCAAAGCCATTGGCAATCCAATTTGAGAACAATTAAGTCTTTAAAAAGAGTTTGGGGCCTGATTGTTAGTCACGGGCATTTTTAAAGAAAGAAGCAATAACCTGCTGAATAAAAAACCTTTTTCAACTGTGGTAATGAGTATTTTTACTACACTTGCTTATTATTTCGTCAAGACCTGAGATTTTACCTTTGCTTCCACAGAGAGTGTGGATCCTCTACGGAGTTTGCAGTTGAAGGAATGAACGACGGATGAGCCACCTCAGCATATGCTGGGGGAGTTCAAATTCAACGAGGATCGAGGGTGGAGAATGATTATTTGGTTGAGTTTTCCCTAGGTTCGTTGAGTTTTCGGGTCGTGTCCGTTGTAACTTGTGGACGAGATTCTTGGTCGTGTCCCTATGGAGGATTTCTTGCGACCGGTCAATTTCTGCTTGATATGCCCTGGTCAGTATTTAACACCTTTCCTGTAATTTGAAGTATGTTCCTCGCCGCAGTTTACACACACTGGTTAGGTTTCTTTTAACTGACCGGGCAGTCCGAATAGAGATGGGAATCCCGAGCACCGCACAACAGCGAGAGGTCCAGTTTGCAGAAAGTTTTTTTGTGTGACCAAAAGTCCTTGGCATCTCAGACACTGTGGGATGGATTTTTTGACTCGTTCCATTTATTTCCACTTTAACTATGGCGTGAAACAATTGTTCAAGGTTCAAAGTATCAACGACCACTTTCCGAAATTTCTACCAGCTCTACAAAACAGAGTGGCATTGGACTTTTGTTTTTGTTGAACAATCTTGATACTTTAATGGTCGGGGGTAACCCATTGTCACATAACTCTTGATTGATTTCTTCGTCAGTTAGAGAGTAGGGAACATTACGAATGATCACTTCAAGGTTTTTGTCCTGGGAAAGGGTTTAAAAAACGTGAAAAACTTTACTTGATTTGATTCAATAAAAGTTTAGATGTTTTCCTGTAGTCATTTATTTCTGTTAGGTTTATCTTGATACGATTTAGACTTTTGATTTCAGTTGTTAAACTTGATATTACATTACACTTAATATCTTTTATTATATCTTGGTGGTTATTTACGTTCACGCAAAAGTATTGGTGGGATCCGTAGATCGTGATTTATTTATCTTTATATCATCAGGAGATCCTTGTTCCATTTCATGTCCTTAGTTGTGAGGAAGGAAGACAGAGTCGCTATGATCTGCAACATTGGTATGGGTTGGTTCAAGTATCATGAAATCGGTTTATTTGAATGAAATCTCACTCACATCGAGGTAGTACTTCCTTAGGAGGTGGAGAAGCATTCTGCAGTTTTAGTAATATGTCCGCCTTTTTTTGGATTCACGAAGTCGTTGTTGGTAGCGGGAAGAGGAACATTTAGCATTTCATTCATGTCTAACGTCGATCTTTGTCCGAGCGGGAACAATTCATTAGCCCTGGCTGGCTGTTCATAGCTGTATGAGTAGGTTTAAAAACATTTTAGGTTAAGCCTTTGTTTACAATAATTTGGGAAATTGAAAATCAAATTTCTTGTGAGAACGAATCTTGTGAATTAATCAAAAACAAAATACAATCTAAAACACGGTAAAAAGTTAAAAAACAATAATTAAAAAACACTTTAAAATAAAACTTTTGAACAAACAAATCGAAGAAAATAGCGAACTAGGAAAACAACACAGTAAAACTGTATTGTCAGTCAGCTGAAGATTATCTTGTTAGTCTCCCTTTAGAGAGTATTTTTTTGTTAGTTTACAGCAGCTGAATGCTAAAACACGCGTTTGCTGTTGATCAGACGGTTATCTGTACTCCAACCACTTTAATATCAGATTATTTGTTTTGGATCAGATATTTTGTATCCCTTTTACCCTTTAGGATTAAAAACATTGTATTAATTTATGTTTAACTTGCATTTGTTTTTCTACTCTTTTATTCTCTTTATTTTTGAGATGTCGGTAGGGAAAAATCATGTTGCGTTGAAATACGATGTTTATGAGCATATTAAGTCTTTCTCTACTTTCATAAAAATTAATAACTAGTTGTACTAAGGTCTTAAACTCAGACGAATATTTCCTTCCTGATGTGGCATTGTTCCTTATATTGCAGTAACCAAACAACAACTTTAGTGTGGAGAGGTTGATTCAATGTGAAATGATAAGTTTAGCATTTAAATTTCACTTTCATCTTAGTGGCAGCGCCTTAATTCTGACGCTGTCTCAGACTTGAGACTCCTAGAAATCTGGAGTGAGGTTTGTCTGAAGATGATCCCAAAGTGTCGGGCGACCGATGTACAGATATGATTTATGTATTGATGTCGAAACAATGTATATTCATTTTTAGCCAACTGCTTTTTTTGGATTCTTCAGAGAAATGACTCCAGATTCCAGCAGTCAAGTCTGAGACAGCGCACAATTAAGGCTTGCACTAAGAGGAAGAGAAACTGGAGCGGAAAAAAACATTTACATCGCAGTATCCGTTTGCAACTGTGTAAATAAGGAAACGAAGTGGTGTCC